>NW_028301608.1:97379469-97682500 GCF_987345545.1 Pholcus phalangioides | reverse complement strand
TTGAATAGAAAAACCCCCCGAAAAAAACCACTAATTTCATTTTCCTCTTGCAAAGTTTTTTGGATTGAAGTTAAACTTAATTTCATCAGAAACAGAAACTAAAGTTTCCGTCCACTTTAATTTTCAATCCACGATTTTTATGTATAAGTTTTCTTATTTTGAAAATATCCCTAGATATATATTTTTTTTTCTCAGTGGAAGAAACGAAATTACTGAAAAAATAAAAACTTTCCGCTAATGAGTTTTTCTACGTGTGAAACAAACGTAACACGTTATGCGTTAAAATACACACAGAAGTCAAATAAACTTATTTTTTCAGAAAAAAAAAATTAAAAGGTAATTTTGTTTAAAAAAACGAAATAATCTAAATCAAATAACTTTTTTGACTTCAATATCTAGTCTCATTTGTATGTATGCTGTATAACACGCATGCGCATCGCAAAAATAAATACTCGAAACAAGTAATTTTCTGAGGCTTTCTTGAGAATAAATTCAAATTGAAGTCAATTTAATCGAAGCTCGTGCGATCAATTACAGTGATATGTTGACTTCCGCGATGAATTGAAAGAATTCTATTTTCTTTTTCTGTATAGTTTCGCTTTCTATACAAATGAACATAGAAGAATGATTTTCTACGTGTTTCGACCTGAAGAGTCACGGAAGTTGGAATTTCTATTAACGTATGCAAAAGATTCTCTTTTCCCAGCAATAACATTCGGCTCTTCTTTTTCTCGCGGGTGAATTTTAAATTAAAATTATTCTCAAAAAGGTTTCTATTTGAAACCATTACGAAACGAAAACGAGAAACGCCACGGCAAATACCGCAGCCGTAGAAAATGAATTTTCCACAAGCCCAAATATTTTGAACGGTAAACATGTCCCTGTGCGTTCGTTCGATTCCTAAAACCGAAATTATTCTCGTTTCCTGAAATACAGAAAAGGTCTTATCTTCGTCACCGACGACGTCAAACAATTTTATCCTCCTCTCAGAGTTTGATATTTTTGCCAGATTATTATTTGCCTGTTTCGCCTTTCCTTCCCCTCCCCCTCATTTTGCGGCATTCTAATTAGCTGAAAGGAAATACTGAGCTATTTTCTCTGTTTAAGAAAAAATTCGATTTAAAATTTATTGGTTTTTTTTTTTAATTCATTATGACCTTAAATATTTTCAAATCAGAAATCACAGATGTAGCTATATCACTGTTTCTTCTATCATTCTAACATGCGTGTATGTGTGATTGCTGTTCTAAACCTTTTACCGGCCGAATTAAGACTAGAAATATTTTTCTTAATTTCTTCCGTTATTTTCTCCTTCTGATCCCTTAAATTAGAGATTTAGATATCAACCATAAAATTGTGTTTAAAAAAAACCACCTATATGGTTATCTGGACTTGCCCATGTCCATAGAAACAACACTAAAAACAAAAAATTAAATTTTATTCTTCGTTAGAATGAGTATAAATTTAAATTTATGGCATAAGCGCTGAAATGAATTAAAGTCTTGTTTGTTAAATTAAGTTTGGAAACTATCATGTTTAAAAATGAAAATCTAGTGCTTACATGTAAGAAAAATAATTAAAACTGGTGTTCCTAATTAGGATTAAAGGCCATTAAAACGTTAAGTCTAGGTTATGGTTATTCAAGAATCAATTAATTACGATCAAACTCGTTGAAAAAGGCATCGGAGATTCCGCGAATTTTGACGTTATAACCGAGTTGTCATTTGAACTGAGATTGATACATTCCAGGATGTCTTTTGGCGAAAAATATAATCAGATGTGCGATCAAATACTGTGTGTGAAGTTGTTATTTAAATTATTCAGGTTGACATTGATCGATAAATACACGGGAAATCGTAAGTATGACACATCAGTTCTCTAAAAATTTTTTACCAATCGTCACGGCACGGCAAATGCTATAGCCATAGAAAATGCATTTCCCACTAGACAAATACGGGATGTTTCAAGAAGAATCACCCGATTTTAAATGCATATATTACGAAAAATATTGAGCATTAGTCACTTAAGATTAATTTTATATTGCATGGCTAATCATAAAGCTTTTTTACAAACCAAATTAAAGGTGCTCAATATGTCCACCTTGGGATGCACGGCATATGTCTATACGGTAGTCAAATTCGTCCCAAACTTTTGCGAGCATGTTTGCATCCACTGCGAGTGGATTTCTGTGGACTACTTGCGAAACTCTGTCGGATGCGCTCCACATTTTCGTCTGAAATGCGGAGACGACCAGAGGACTTCCCTTTACACAGACAACCCGTGTTTTGAAATTGTTTATACCATCGCCTAATGCTCTGAGCGGTAGGAAGTACCACACCAAAGTATTTTCGACGAAAATCACGACGAATAGTTGTTACGGAACCACTTCGCGAAGCTTAGAACACAAAATGATTTCAGTCGTGCATTCGACATCTTGAGAAACGCTGAAGTGGCGGAAGAAGAAAAAGCGCTAGCGCTACCTGTCAGAAACTGCGTGAAACTCGAGATTTCCCTCTTTCTACCTGTACATTATTCGATTAAAACGGATTAAAAGCTGAATAGTTATGATTATGTTTAATTGGATGGTTCTTTTTTAAACATCCTGTATTTTGAACGGTAAACGATCTCTGTGTGTGTGCACGTTCGATTCCTAAAGCAACCACTGCGGTGTTGGTCGAGTGGTCATAGTGATAGACTCGCATTACGGGGAGATGGGTTCGATCTCCACCGTCATTCACAGTGCTGGTCGGCTGACGTTGGTTTCGTGTGTTTCCCAACTTCGAGGCGCCGATCTACAGAGAGCAACGGGCCTTCAATTGGTACAAATATCCAATCATTACACTTCACACACTTCACTGCTGCAAAAATATAGATGGCAGCACTGGAAAATTCAGGCACAACACTATATAAGCACTCAGATACTCCCACTTCGGACACAACTCACTCGGTGGTAAATTGTTCATGGCGATTGACCGTAGTTTTTCTCGCTTTTCGCCACCGACGACATCAAACAGTTTTATCCTTCTCTCAATTTGATATTTTTGCCAGCAAATTATTTGAATGTTTTGCTTTTTCCCTTCATTCTACTGCATGGCATTTTAATTGCTTGAAACGAAAAAAAAAAATTAGCGCTATTTTCTCTAAGATAAATTTATTGTTTTTTTTATTATTTATCATGACCCGAAATATTTCTTAATCTTACAGAAATTTCATCAAATTTTCTGACCCTTTACTTGCCGCTGTGGTGGTCGAGTGGTTATAGTGATGCACTCGCGATTCAAGGATCCGGGTTCGAACTCCACAGTGGTGGTCGGCTGAAGTTGGTTTTCTGCGGTTCCCAACTTTAAGGCGCGAATACGAGCGATCTCCCCGTTAAAAAGGCTCGCCACAGAGAGCAACAGGCCTACAACGTTACAAATATTCAATCATTACACTTCACTCACAATTTGAAGTATAGATGGCAGCACTGAAATATCATACACAACACTAGCTACACACTCAGACTGTTAGGTGTATACACTTTGTTCCAGACTCTGCCACGACGCTGGGCTGGAAAAGATCTCGGCAACGGGATAAGTCCTTTACTTATGATCATAATCGTTTCTTCTGTGATTATATCGGGCAAAGGACTATTGTTTCTTAAGTCCAGGTCATGGCTGTACCAAAATCAATTAGTTATATCATTTATTTCTCTAATATACAGGGTTCACAACGAATGGGGGGTATGGCATTTTAATGGTGAGCCGTTGATTTTAGAAGTATACTTCCAAAAAAATAAAGTTTCTGAATACCGTATAGTACTCAGATATGTACTTCACGTTTCAAGAGGTTATATAGTTATTTATAAATAAAAAAATAAATTCTTATGATGTCCCCGTGTTTCCCAAAAACCAATAAGAAAGTTGTTGCCTTGTCTCTCATGATGTCAACAGAAAATGCTATGTTTCTAAGTGCAATATTCACTGAGATTGTAATTCGAAAAATGGAGTAAATTCGGGAAAAAACAGCGTTAAATGCGGGTAAAACGGTTTTCCCGCATATGGAGCTGTTTTTTTGTCCAACCTTCCTCCGTTCTCTGAATTCGCATATCTCAGTGTATATTGCACAGAAACGTGGAATTTTTGTTTTTTTCTGCTGGCATCAGGGGGGAGACAGGAAAAAAACTTTCCAATTGCATGGAGGAAAGAATAGCAGGAGGTGACATCAGGAACGAAAATTGAAGCCGTTGTGGCAATCCTATGGGCTGACGAGTAAGCCCAAACAAACCGCTCTTTTCCCTATACTTAACATGTGTTTTGCCGGATCGAATTCTTTTAAAATATTAATAACTAAATAAATTTAAGCACCTTTCTACCTGCATGATCTAATAAAGGGGAAAAATAAAATCTTATGCTTATATAAGGGGTTGTTATATTTTTAATTTATTTTTGAAAAAGGGGAAGATCACTTTTCACTCTCGACTCGTCATAAGTTTTTAGTTCAGTGCATCAATTTATTTTAAAAATTTGATGCATCACATTAATGTCTATGGGAATATGATTAATGAAAATAATATGAAGCTGCAATAAAATGCAATTTCATATTTTTTTTCTTTTAATTGTTTATCTTGCCTTTTTGTTTCGTTCATCATTATCATAGATCCGGGACATTTCGAAAGTGTTTGAAGCCCGTGGGCGCTCGTCTTAAGCTTTACATGATGAATTTTGATTTTTGAATCAGTTCTGAGGTGCTCGAACACCTTCTGACAGGGCCGTAGCTAGGATTTTTGCCATTGATCCATTGATTGAACAACATCAAAGGTATCAAAGGTCACATTCTCGATGCACTTTGGCTAAACAATGTTAAAATGGGCATTAAGAGGTAGGTCTCCTACCTTTTAACATGGTAAAAAACGTATTTATCAAATAAATATATTGTTTATTCATCGAGATATTTCATTTTCTTACTGCATATATTTGACTGTGTATGTTATAATACGTCACTACTAAATTTATGTATGTCTAATATAGCTAATGTTTTATTTAAAAATTTCCAAAAAGTACATTAAAAACAGATTGCACCCATGATAGAATTTTCATGAAATCAATGTAATTGAACAAAACAATCATTCAAAATAAAGAAAACTTCTCAGTTCACAAATGGATGAAAAAGGTTAGTGAAACTATCTGCTGAATTTTAGTCAAAATCAAATTTTAAATTTAAAAAAAACCTTTAAAAATTAAAAAATTTTTAAAACAATTTTATGAACAGAAGATTTTCTTTCATTTTGAATCAATTTTTATTCAACTTCATTGATGTCATGTTATTTTATCATGCGCGCAAGCTTTTTTTAAGGTGTTTTTTGAAAATTTGTAAACAAATTGAGTATTCAAGATGCGTAGTTTTCTTTTTACTGGTATCAAATAGCATACACAATTAAATATACGTGGTAAAATTTTAAATAAATGAATGGATAAATAATATTTTTGATAATATTTCTACGTAAGAAAATTTTCTACCATATTAAAAGAGTAGAACCTCTTATATTTTATCAACAAAAGAGTAGAAGAAAAAATAAATTTCTCAATTTTTATCAGTCGTTAAAGATTTGTTGTTTAACAACTTGATCGAGTAAAGCAAGGTTGGACTTGTAGAAATTCTCCAAATTAAATTTGCTCACACTAATTCATGATTTTTTTTTTCTATCCAACTTCGAATTATCCAAAACATTTGAATAAAATTCAATCTAAACGAGAAATTTTAATATTGAATTGGACGTAAAACCAAAAGGGAGTTCGTAAAATTTTCAATTTTAGAGTTCAGATAAAAGTTCAAATTTTCCACAATTCCAATTAAGCACGTTCGAATCAACCAAGTTCTTCTGTGTTTTGTAGTTTTTGGGGTATCAATTGCTATATTGCACTTTTTAATTTATTATTATTGTATGCCGATAATTGCAATCTTTCGATAAATTTATCAGGAAATTTTCAGTGAGAGCTATATAACTATCAAAACCTACTGATACGAATTCTGTTCATTCCAGATGGATTTCACAAATTCATATGGAAGTGAAGTCATTGATTCCACTCGGATTGGAAACGTTTCTATGTGCGTGACGTATCTCATTTGAATGGTTATAGATATATATATGTAAGAGCCTCGATTCATCATTATCATCATTGCCACTGTATGGCGATCGTAATCCAAGGGATACGCTATTACGAACTTCGCCAAGTAACGTATAAATAGAAGAGATAATTATTGCGAGTGGCAATAATTCGAGCTTCAATCAATGAAGCTTTGGTCCTGAATAATCAACGCGCATGCATGTACAGATCGATAACGCATTATCAATTCGCTGAAATTGTGCAAATAGTTTTCCCCGTTTCTGTAGACATGAATATACATCATTCATGCTCGACTCAGGGCCCGCTGACCAAATGTGGACCTCGGAGTCATCTGATGTGGCCCGCGACCTTAAGCGAAACTTTTCAAAAATAAACTAAGGGCACATAACCAGATCCACTTAAGTGACCTGCTGCACATTCCCTGACCACTTGAGAGACTAGCGGATCATTTGAAGACCGCCTGAGTGAACCACAGAATATTCAAAGACCAATTAAGTGGTATAGGGCATTGTTTTAGATCATTTAAGGGACCCGTGGCTCATTTTCAGATCATTTAAGTGACCCGCAGCGCATGAGCAAATCAATTAAGTGGCCTGTGGGGCACTGTTATAATTCACTCAAGTGGCTCACAGCATATTCTTACCTCACTTAAGTGGCTCACAGCATATTCTTACCTCACTTAAGTGGCTCACAGCATATTCTTACCTCACTTAAGTGGCTCACAGCATATTCTTACCTCACTTAAGTGGCTCACAGCATATTCTTACCTCACTTAAGTGACCCACAGCACATTCACAGAACACTTAGTTGATCCGCTGCACATTCAATCACTAATGTGATGCACAACTCATTCCCAGACCACTTTGGTGACCTGCGACACATTCCCAGACCACTTTGGTGACCCGCGACACATTCCCAGACCACTTTGGTGACCTGCGACACATTCCTAGACCACTTACGTGACCTGGGGTGGTGTTTGAGATCACATAAGTGGCCCTTTGCACATTTACAGATTACTTAGTTGACCAGCGGCAACTGCAAAGACCACTTAAATGACTCGTGACACATTCCCAGACCACTTTAGTGACACGCGACGCATTTCCAGACAATTTTAGTGACCTGGGGAGCTGTTTCAGATCACTCAAGCGGCCTGCGGCACATTTACAGATAACTTCGTCGACCCGTGGCGCTTTCAAAGACCACTTAAGTGACTCGCGACACATTCCCAGACCAATATGGTGACGCGCGACACATTTCCAGACTACTTAAGTGACCAGGGGTGGTGTTTCAGATCACTTAAGTGGCCCGCGACACGCTTTGAAGACAATGAAGTGGTCCGCACTCTTCAAAGGGTGAGTACCCTTGATTTACATTATGCGTCTTTTATAATGTTAATAAAAATCTTTCGGGATTTTTTTTTTCATTTCTACAAAAAATATTTCATATTCTAGAAAATTTTATAACTGACTAAAAACACAAATAAATAAATAAGCGAATGACTATAAATATTTGATCTACTGGAATTCTATCTTCTTTTGTAAGGTTTTCTTTCTAAAATATTTTTGTTCGAAGATCTCCATACGGTGAAATAGTATCCGTAAAATATTTCTATGTCAAATCAAAACTTTCCGTAAAATACGTATCACATTTCCATGTATTCGAAGGAAAGCACCACAAAGCTGGAAAATACGAGTAAACACTTTAAATAAATAAGTACTCGTATCGAAAAATCTAAATATTCGACACGGACCACGAACTATGTCTCTACGAAAAAATATTCAGAATATATTCTGAATACGTTATCACAGAATGAGAAACGGGAAGTTTTCTGTTTGGATGAAAAGTTTTTTTTTAGAAAGCAAAGTACTGTATACAGGATGTCCTGTAAGTCCTAATTCGTCCTTTATTTCATCAACCGATCGTCGTAGAGCTATGGTTTCACTTTAAAAAATGTTAAAAAAGGAGTCCGCGGACCACGGGTTGAGAACCCTCTTCGTAAAACACTGTCAGCGCGTTGCTCGAGTGCAACTGGATCAATAAGCAAGCCAGTTTTATTTGAAAATGATTTTCCTAAAACTTCTATCGACATCTATGAAAATCATTTTTTGAATAGAAAATATTAATTCACAATTACAGTTTGATAAAAAACTATTACTTTATTGAAAAAATTACATAACATCAACCCACGCTAGAGGATGTGATATATTAATTGATACACAAGAAAGGTTCTTAAAAATTCAATTAAAATTTTGCAAAAAATACAAATGTTGATTATCTTGTGGATTGAAAGAAATATTAATTTCTATAGACCTAAATAGCAATTAATGTTTCAGTGTCGTAGGAGAAAAATCACATGCATACAAACTAAATTAAATATAAAACTAAAAATGAAAATCAAATAGGAAAATTTAGCACTAAATTAAATATAAAATTTAAACATCAAAACTAAATAGAGAGACAAACATTAAAACCAAATAAAAATATTTAACAGAAAATTTAAACATTCAAACAAAATAAAAAAATTATTCGTTATAATCATATTGCAAAACTGAATATTAAAATTAACTAGAAAAAGGGACGGCAATACTGGTTATAAAATTAATAAAATGAAATGAAAGAAGCAAATACGAAATAAATGTATGTAAAAATAAATAGAACCCAGCAATTTTTTTTAAATTTTCTTTTAAAAAATTAATGTTCAATTAGCAATAATCACTTGAAAATATCATTGATTCATCATTTTCGATGGCCACATAATTGTATCATAAGATTATCCTCAACCGAAATTTTGTGAATAGGAAAACACATACCTATCATGAACAGTTTCGGATCCTTCAATTACTTCTAAACTTACCTCATTCGATAGCTTACGGTATTTACATTTTTCAGCGGATGATAATTATAAAAATTACGGTATTTTGAGGTATTTTCGAAACACATAGTTAATATTAAACGAACTGATAAGCACACAGTAACTAGATTTTTTTTTACTCAGTCCCATCCAGTACTTAGTTCCCACAAGAGAAAAGCCTCTTTCATGTCTGAAGATCGAAAGCCATTATAATTAAAAGTGAGAGCCGTAAAAAAATAGTTCATGCATATTATACACATATTTATATATGTATGACTTTTATGGTAAAAGGCTAATATCTTTTCTATCTAGTGTTATCCCCCCCCCCCCATACCCAATTTCCATTCGCGTTCCAACGTTTCTCAGCTTATTAGCCCGAGTTAATTAGCCAAAGCCATTATAATATCATTATCCAGCGAAAGCTCTTTTCCCTTTTGTTGCCGGGAATGCGAAAAGCACACATTATCGTTTTGTAACAGTGGATGGACCAGGCAATAATAATATTAAAAAATAATAATGATAACTAGAGAGAGAGAGAGAGAGCTAGAGGTACACATAATTTGATGTTGATGATGATAGATATTCGTCGTTGTCTAGTACAACTACCACTACTAAGTGTAATCGGTTCGTGTCTGTTTGTTAATGTCCTCGGAATTAATTTACATAATGACGAAATCATTAAGCGACGTTTTACAGAGTATGAGAATTATTGTTATTATTTCTTTTTAGGGTTGGAATTATTATAGTCCTTTTTCAAAAATAATTGTTATAGTTTTTTGTACTCATATTACTCTTGTGTGAATCACTATTTTTCGGAACATGAAAATTTCATGAGATTATTTAGTGAGAAAAAAAAATAAATTCCATTGTTTAGTAAAGTACCAGTTAGTAGATTGTCATTTGAGATGCTGTTGACTCGGAAATCATTATTCGTGAGCGCATCATTTGAGAAAAATACTTTGTTAACTTGAACATTGTTTGAAAATCATATTAACTGGAGAGGGGCATTAATTAGCATAAGCGGAACACTATGCGAAACTATTTTAAACGAAAACACTCTTCAATAATCGATATACGTAACTAAGTTTCGAGATGATTATCAGAAATCTATATATTGTGTAAATGGCTGTTACTTGCAAAATAGAGCGAAAATATGCCACTAATTGGGTAAAGCACGGTTCGTAAGGCACTGTTGCGGAAACATAGTCTGTTGTGTAACTTATCCATTATCTCATGCATTGTTAGAAAGTATCTTTTTGAGCTGGAGTGATGCGCAAATATTGTAGTTTCTGCAACGTTACGTTAGATTTAACTGAATTTGATATCGGCATTGCTATGCTCAGTAATTACTATGTCGAATTATGTTCGACAACTACTATATGAGATTATGTTTACAATCTAATGTGTTACAAGTTATATTCGTAACTAATTATAATCCTATTGTATTGTATCCTAATATACTTGCTGATTATTATGCTATGGGTTTATGGCATGCTAACAACGATATCGCGACCATAGTGGATTTTTGACATTGTAATTATAATAAACCAATATTTCGAATAATGTTGAATATTTTTTTTTTCAAATATTGTAAATGGAGTAATTGCATTACTTAGAAAGCTATGTTAAAAAAAGTTGATTGTCTAAAAAAATTGATTGCCATCTGAAGCATGGTTTGAAGATCATTCTTAAATAAAGTATTTCAGTCAAAAGTTTAGTTAAATCTTTGGTTCAAATAACTAACGCAATATAAAAAAAAAATCTAAATTGAAGCACGATCCAAGAAAGCATTGCTAACCAAGTATCTATTGATTAACAATGTATTTTGTCATAGAACAATTTAAAATTCATTTGTCGAAAGCACGATGAAAAATCATTCATAATCCAAGCACAATAAAGAAAACTAATACACGCATAATTTGGAAAAGCTGGCTACCAAATTACTACTGAGAAAATCTTATTTAAATCTCAGTTTGTGCAATTTAGAAGTTACAACTAGCAAAGAACATTTATTGGTGAAATTACGAATCAAAAAGCATTGTTTGCTCAACTAAGATTCAGAAAGACTTTTGGCTTAACTACGATCGAGAAAGCAGATCGGCTAAACCATGATCCAAAATGCATTTTTGTTAACCTTTCATGACCGACGGTACTTTAAAATATGAGTGACTAATATTTATTAGAGAAACGGTATTTTTCACCTTTAATTAGAACTAAAATGACCTATCAATTAATTTACATGTTAATTATTTATTATTTTCATTTATATATTATACTTATTATTTATTATATTTATATTTGTTATCATTTTCTTCTCAATTTACGTTTCATAATGTGGTGGATAAAGTGTTGTCTGCGATTCGCACACACACACACAAAACATCGAAACATTGTTAGATAGAAAACGATTCAGATAACTTTTCATAGGAAATTCCAATGACATCAGTCACTTGAGAACGATAAAGAAAAACATTATTTTTTTAAAGTATATTTCAAAAGATGCCGTGTGCTGACGCAACACCAGAAAAAACAGATTGAGATAACGGAACATCAGTTTGACAACACAACAATTTTGAAACAACTATTTAACATTGTTGGCAAAACGATGATTCAAAAAAGCATTTTGCCTAAACTACAATTGGAAAAGAATTATTTGCTACACTGTGACTGAAAAAGCATTATTTTCTAAACTACGATTGAAAAAACACTTTTGCTAAGGGGCTATTCCAGTAGTACGTCAACATCGATGGGGAGTGGGGGTTTGGATTTGCTGTTGATTTTTTATGACAAGGGAGGGGGAATTTGACTGTTGTTTACGTCGTCAACCACCATTTATAAATATCTTTGTTAAAATAAATTTCGAAAGACATTATTTATACTAAATCATTGCCAGAAGAATCCTTTTCGGCTGCAAACTCATCCACAAATGCTTAGCTAACTACACTGGTGAAATAAATTAAGAGAATTTGCATATTTTATCGAATTTCATGAAAAGAACTGAACTGAATGTAAAACCACTGCTTCTAGACAAAAATGAAAATCTTGTACGTCAAATACGTAAGCGTACACGTGTGTGTAGGCGGAGCCAGTAGAGAAATAGGCTGTATAAGCGCGCGTAAGTTAAGACGCATTTCGTTCGCTAGCACACCTTGGCGAATTTCTTGGTGTTATTTTGCAGCAATCGGTTAATTTCAAATTGTAACAGTAAAAATGAGTAACCACCAACGTTTACATGATGGAATGAGGTGGCGAATTGTGGGGAGGCTAGAAGCAGGCCAATCTCAAGTCCAGATTTGTAGAGTTGAATTTGACGCCCAGCCTCGTGTGTAACTTATGGAAACAGTTCCAGGATACCGGATTCATCGAGAGAAAGCCTGGGCAAGGTCGTCCAAGAGCTACGACGGCCAGAGAAGATCGCCATTTGTCGATTATAGCGAGGCGTAACAGGAGTGCTACAGCTTCTCAGCTCTCTCGTGACTTGTATGCAGCCACAGGAACCCGTGTATCAAGGGTGACTGTTTCCAACAAACTTCATGAGAGAGGGCTGTTTGCAAGAAGACCTGCTGTTTGCGTCCCGCTCACTTCTACGGACAGGATAATCCGTTTATCATGGTGCAGAGAGCATAGAGATTGGAGTATGGATCAATGGGCGACCGTTCTCTTCACTGATGAGTCCTGGTTCAGCCTAAGCACCGATTCTCACCGTACGTTCATATGGAGAGAACCAGGGACCCGCTACCTACCCTCCAATGTCCGCGAAATCGACCATTATGGCGGAGGAGGTTTAATGGTCTGGGCAGGCATCATGTTGGATGGCCGCACACCTCTCCATGTCTTTGAAAGAGGCACTGTGACTGGTGTGAGGTACAGGGATGAGGTCTTGGAACCCTATGTTCGCCTTTTCAGGAGTGCAGTTGGCCCTGAGTTCATTTTAATGGACGATAACGCGAGGCCACATAGAGCTCTTCTGCTCCACGATTTTCTAGAGAGTGAGGATATTCGCCAGATGGATTGGCCAGCCAGATCTATAGACCTTAACCCTATAGAGCATGTCTGGGACGCTCTGGGGAGGGCAATTGCAACTCGCAACCCCCCTCCGGGAACCATCCAGGGAATGAAAACAGCGTTGCTGAACGAGTGGGACCAATTGCCACAGGAAATGATAAACTGCCTTATTTCAAGTATGAAATCACGCTGCGAGACCTGTATATCTGTAAGAGGGGACCATACCCCCTATTTACCCATTTTTTTGTTTATTCTGCAACCGCTGTTACATACCTTCCGACTCCAACGGGTGTTGCGCACGATCATGTTTGTGTGTATTACAATTATTGAATGGTTATTTGTTTTGTATTGTATGTACATATCAAATTTCATTAAAATTGGTACAGTAGTTCTAGAGATAATGGACCAAGTCTGCAAATTCTCTTAATTTCTTACACCAGTGTATTACCTAAATCAGTAAATTTTCTTTATTCAACAGATTTGAACACATTGAAGAAAGAAAAAACTTCAATAAAAAATAATACAGTCGAATCCCGTTACAACGAACTCCAGGAGACCGGAGAAATCACTTCGTTATAAAGGAATTCCAGGTTTTTGCATTGTTCCTATGTGATACATACACACATAAAGAATAAAAAAATTCTTAGATTTCTTTTTAAAATTTCCAAATTCTCGGATTGGCAGCTTGTTCTCGTGTTCTATGTTCATGAATTTGTAATTTGAAGCATCAATGCACATTCATTTTAATCCTAATAAATGGAAAACATATTATAGTCATACTCGGCTATAACGACATCCAGGTTTTTGCGAATTTTTGTTGTTATAACAGAGGTGTCGTTAACCGAGGTTTACGTTTTCAAGTGTGCAAAGATTTGAAACGTATTTTTAGTATATTTCACGTATTGAGCTGTAATATTGGGAAAACCCATAAAAACCACGGAAACGAAAACGTCGAAAAATGTGTCGTTTTATCCGAGTTTGTAGGGTTTTCATCGATGTTATAAGCCAGGTTTGTTAACATTATTCTGTATGAGAATCAGTTCGAACCACCAATTGTTGACGTTATAGCCGAGCTGTTGTTACAACCAAGGACATTATAACCAAATTCGACTTATGTGAATTTCTGTTTCCAAGATTTTTAATTAAATTGCCATTAATATCATCCTTTGAAAGACCAAAATTTTGTCATTAAAATTGATTGATAACTCAATTGTGCGTATACTCATTACATTTCTACATACAATTGTGACTCTCCGAATAGTTATTTCATTTGAATATTTCAATCGTTTTCTCTGGACATCGCTGTCAAGTGAGTGCTTCATTGCTTTTGGAAATGAACATTTCGTTATATCTTTTGTGTGATGAGAGAAAGTGGAGTTGTTGTTATGGAGAAATATGCGGAAAAGAGCGGGAAGCGAGACCTTGTTTGTGCAAAAGGCCATTTAAACGACAGAAGCTTTTACGAACACATCGAGCGCGTCGTAATTTACTAAATCAGCTGTTTCCTAGCGCGTGTCTTTGAGCGCAGGTTGACAGAAAATCGATTCTATATATCGCGGGGAATGAACGCCGAAAAACCTTTCGACGTTGGTTGTAGTCGCTTTTAGCATCGGAACGTTGCCCCCATCGCCATCTTAGTGGTTCTTTCTTCATATGCATCGAATTTTACTTTCATTTCGGTACGCTATGGCTCCGTCGAATTTTGAAACTATCGCCTTTTGAACCCTTTCAGACCCAAGAATTCATTTTTTTGGGGGATTTTCAACTTGTTTTTGCATTTTTTTGACACTTGAAAAAAATACATCAAAAACGTAAGTGTCATGAAATCGTTATTTTTTTCAACTTTTCAATTTTTTTTGTGCGGAAATGTTTCACTTCATTCACATTTTTTCAGTCAAGATGATGCTAGGTATATTCATCTTCACGTACAATTTTTTTTCAGAACTATATTTGCTAAATTTCATGTAATAAATCCCTTTTCCCGGAGGTACTTTTTTCAGGAAACCACGTTAAAAACCTTAAAGTTGAACTTCAAGTGCTGTCCTCTGATGAAAGCTCCCCCCCTTCCCCCCACACACACACAAGCACGCACAAATTTCATATTCTACATGTTCTAACTCGAAACTTACCAGATATAAACCTTGTTGTTAACCAAGTGGTTTTTAAAAAAACCAGTTAAGTTCCTTTTCAAAAATCAAATAAGTGGCCCAAATATATATATATATATATATATATATATGTAATTGTGTAATTGTTTTCCTTGAAAAATATCATATCGGTTCATTATTTAGCCAAAAATGTTTCCATTCTTACCACATTTTATATTCTTATAGATATTCTGGTGGTATATCTTCAAACGGTACGAGTGGTTTTTTTCCAAAAAGTCTCATAGAAATGGTCTGAATGTATATATTTTTTTCATATAAAGTATCTTAGTTATTTAAGTTAGTGATATACAGAAGCTATAATTTCTCATTCTTACCACATTTTCTAACCTCTGGCTACATTCTGATGCTCTATCTTTAGAAAATTCATCAATAAGGATTGCATTTCACATCTAAATGTAGTGGTGCATTATCAAGCAGGTTTATTTTGTTTTTGTTTTTTTCTCACAAAGAAAATCCACGCATCATGCTAGGGGCACACACACACAGGTGGTCTTATAATCCAATAAAGACACCAGCTGTCCCTAAAGGACAAGGTCCAGTGTACTAGCAGTTACATTACCCCACAGACATGTTCTTTCTTATAAGAAGTACCACATCTCATACTCTCAAGTTTTGATTCCAAAACTATTCAATAAGAACTACTGGTCAGAAAAATTGACTTGAAAATTTGCATGGATATTCTTGAAGCGATGGAAATTTCTTTGGCAAAAGAAAAAACAGTGCAAGTAGTGAAAGCAGATGATGCTGTATTTGGCCAGCAGTATAATCTATTTTGTACAACCACATCATTTCGGCACTTCAAGAACGTCATTGTGCGGATAGTGCAACTTTTATCAAGATGCACATTGCAAAACCAGCAAAGCAGCTGCTGAAGAACCATTTTGACAGTAACAAGATGACCTGACACCTGGCCGTTAGTTCACCTGCAACTTTTGGCTTTAACAATGAATACCAAAAAATGTTATGTGCAGTAATCGAATTGCAAACTCTGGTGAATTGCAAGCACATCCACATATTGTCCATGACATACTCTGATCTGTTGTTGAACAAGTATTTTTCTTTCACCTCATAGCCAGAACACAGTGGGCAACATATTGAACATTCTTTAAATAAGGTGTAGTTGTATTTGTTCAATTACTTCATTTTTGTAATGTTTCCATGAATTATGAAATCGTGCAATGCTAATTAAGTTATCATTTTGCCCTGACTGGCTATCATTTCCATTCTGCGAGCCAATTTTCCACGTGTTGGATGAGTACAGTGTCGTTAATTTTACATTTTTAAATATTTTTCCCCCTTTGAAATTTAAAATTCCATTGCTTCAGGAATATTCATTTAAATTTCGAAGTCATTCTGTGATGGTTCCTTTTCTTAAGTGTTTTGAAAATCAGAACTTTAGTTATAATCACCCCATATAGCGTAAATCATCTCTAATTAATCTGCATTATTTATGCTTCATTAAGTGCATTATATTCACCTAATTTTTATTATAATTTTTGCAAAATAGCTTCCTAATTAAGCATACTGAAAGTAACTGGAGAAAAAAAAACTTTTATATTACATGATTAATAATGCCATTAATAATTTTCAAAGCAATTCATTGAGTTAAGCGAAAAAATAACTGAATTGCAAAAATGGATTTTTGTCAAAATTTAAGAAATATTTGTAGATTAATTAATACGGGAATAGTGTTAATTACATTAATAAACATTTTATTTAAATTAATTATTGGAAGTTTGAAATATTTTTCAGAAAATTTATTGTTTTTAATGTTAATGCTATTTAAATTAAAAAAACCGGTTTAAACCAAAAAAAAAACCTGGTTTAAAACAAAAAAAAACCCGGTTTTTTTAACTAACCCTGAAACTTACACAATCCTTTAAGTCAAGGCTTAACTCCCTGAGGTTTGAAACAGAATAGTTTCACAGTGAGCAAAAGCAACCGCCACATTCGTGCATGCAGAATCTGAAAGAGCTAAGTTACTCTCGGAAATCGGAAAAATTATTCCAAAATACATAGATGCGGGAACCAGGAACGAAACTCACATCAACGTAGCCAATGCATAGTGAAATATCTATGATTTTTCTAATATGAGTGAAGAAGTAGCATATGATTCATCTATTATATACAGGGTACTCCGTAAATTCGGAAAAAAGTTTAAAAATTGACGGAATTAATTTTTGAATGGTGTTCGCAAAAAAAAAAAAAAAAATTCTCGCGAAAGGGGAATTTGTTGGACAGAAAAAAAGATTAGTTAAGTATTGTGTTGATAGAGGGCGCGTTACGAACGCACATCACTGGAAACCGCTTTCAAAAGGTTTTCATTGTGACGTTAAAATTGAATAAAAGCACTACAGTTGAATCCCGATAACGAATACCGTTATAACGAAAATCTCGTTTTAACGAAAACATTTCTTATCCCCTGAGATAAGTTCACATAGGGACAATACATGAACCTGGAATTCCTTTATAACAAAATTTCGTTATAACGAAGTGATTTCTCCCGTCTCCTGTAGTTCATTATAACGGGATTCGACTGTATTTGTCAAGTTGTTTTACCTCAGTCACGATTCGCCAGCTGAAGCCTTACGAACGTTTCAAACGGAGAAGCAGTTCCGCCTAAAGGCATGGGCCCACCCGGGCCCGGCCCGGGGGCCTTAAAGAAAAAAGGGCCCTCACAAAAATGAAATCTGGTTGAAATTTTCGAGAATTTGCTTGGTAGGGCCTCAGAAAAATCACTTGGCCCGGGGACCCATGATGCTCTTAAGACGGCCCTGCACAGAAGAGATTGAGGAACCATTCTGTGAAGGAATTCTGTGATTCGTTTTGATGCAGCGCCTACTATCGACAAATATTCGAGCTAATTTTTTTCTGTACAAATAATAACCTTTCATGGAAAAATTTATTCATAATCTACATTCCAATACAGTAATTTCACTGGTGTTTATATTTTTTTAAACTGTTTATGAACTTATACAGCAATTCATTGTAAATGAAAGTAATTTTAAACAGAATAATAATTCAAAAATATATTTTGATAAAAATTCATTGATGGACGACTTTTCATTAGATGGTGAATACAGGAGGGTCTACCTCTCTATCATAATAAAATTGGGGAGTTCATGTTTATCCTTTTCAGACCTTTCAGGTGAAAATAAACGACTCGTATGACCACTCGTATTCACAAAAAAAATACGTGAAAAACCAATTAATCAAGGTTCCACCTTGGATCCGATGATCCACAATATTGTCACGGATGATTAGCCTATATTACCAAAGGGCATCCTGGGTTTATACGCTAACGATATTGTATTAATTTCAACCTACAGGAAGCCCTTGAAGGCGCCAAGTAACCTCCAGGAGCTGATCACAAATGTCGAAAGATGGAACGCATACAACAATGCCAAGTTTAATATTAACAAATGTGTCATGATATGGCTTACAAACCCAGATATCTCATAAAACACGAAGATCATCATAGAGAGACAAGATATAGTGCCAGCGACTCAAAATAAATACTTAGGGGGTCACCCTGGTTGAAAGACTCACCTTCATGAGTCATACCAAGAACAAAACCAAAAAAGGCTCAAATCCTCTTGGAGAATCTATTGAGATTCTGCTATCCGAAGTCGAAACTCAGTTTGAGGAACAAAGTTCTGATGTATGAGCAAATCATTCGACCAGTGTTAACACATGGTGCCCCAGCTTGGGATTTCGCATCGAAGAGCAGCATGTACAAATTACATGTATGTATGTATGTATATATATATATGTTACGGTAAAAGCCCGAAGAGTTGCTAATTAAGATCATAATTAATTAACTAATTAGTCATTCAAATTCGTGAAAATTAGTAAAAATGTGAATTTTATAACTTTCCAAAATTTGAAAGCTTGTCATTTATTAACATATATATTCATTAGTTTTCCTTTCAAGACAGTCTCACGAACGAAGACATCAAATGTGGGACGAACTGATGGATATAATTTTCCACAACAAAACTTTATTTCTTTTTCTTATTTTCTTTTCCTTCAAATATTATCATTTTATGCCAATGTAATATTGTCTTGCTCCAGATGTAGGGGAGAGAATGGGGCTCTTTCGAGCTGGGCACTCTGTATAACGTTCAACGGCACAGTCACTCTGATGACAGACCTGAAGGTAAAACTGCATATACCTATGAAATACCATTTACGTTTCTTCAAGAGTGGAAAAGAAGTATTGGAGGCCATCTGATCATAAGTGTCCGTAGACCTGAGTGCTCGAAATTACCGACCTATGCAACGGAAATTAATTACGTGTGGGGCCCACTCTTTCAGCGGGATTCACAGCCGCCATTTCTCCAGAAAAGCCACCACTACTACTTAACTTATGCACCTCATACATAAAATTCGAAAAACGGAGGAAAATTGGTAAAAGAAAAAATTCGTGAAAAAAATAATTAAATACGGGTAAACTGTTTTTTTTTTTCACGCATTTAACACTTTTTTTTCAGAATTTTCTTCCATTTTTCCAAACTGGAATATTTCACTTAAAAACATGGAATTTTTTTTTTTTTTAGTTGGCAACAGGGCAACTTTTTATTTGGTTTTTTGGAAAACTGGGACCATAAAAAGTTATTTTTTTAAATTTTGATAACTATACACAACTCCTTGCAACATTAATAACATATCTGAGTACTACACATTATTTGGATACTTTTCCTAATTGGAAGTATGTCCCTAGGATCAATGGTTCACCATTACAATTCCATACCCTCGTTACCTATGCACCTTGTATAGATATACATCAATAATCAAATCATAAATTTCTCTAATTACACACTTAAGAAAAGCATCTCTAAGAAAGTAAATACATGAACATAATTATTTTAAGGATGAATATATTTTTATCTCCATGATTTATTAATCAAAACATACCTTCAATTTCTCTGCAAAATCTATCGAATTATGATGCAAAAATTATTTATTTTTTCGAATGTGCAAGTGCAAAAACGATCGAAAGTTCAAAGATTCCAATGCTGCTTCCTTTAATCGTCATTTTATTCTACGAATCTTTTCGAAAAATAAGTACCTTTCAATCGTAATAATAATACTTGTATTTACTTTCGGCTCTAAGGCATCACAAATAATGTCATTAAACAAATATTTAATTATCCGACGAAGAAAATACGAGCAACGGTGACTCATCTTTGATTTTAAGAGAGAAAATTAATGAGTGATTAATATTCCGTCAACGGTCTTTATTCAATATATTCAATATCAACACAGAAAACATCAATTCCTAGTGCATATTAAGTGCTTGATAATTAATAATTAGTAATTTAATATTGGAAATGCAGGAAACAAAATAGTTTTTTTTTGTGTGTAATTCTTACGGTAAATGTTATAAAGCCGGTTATTATGGCTAATAAACTGGCTGATACATAAAAACCGACCATTTATTAAGTTTGATAAATTTTCTCCGAATTTATCCCTTTTACCGGTGATTATGCATGATACCCAAGCGGCTTTAGAAATTTGATAAATAATAAAAAAATTGTCACTCTCTTATCGACAATCATGCCCAAGTGCCGTTGGTAATTAGGGTATATTTACTAAGGTACATACGTTGTAAATCGTACTAAACTCATCACATTTGCCGGTTATTATGCATAGTCGTCATTTCGCATTGGTAAATATGATAAATCGGTCCCATTACCGTGATAAGATTCGTTATTTATATGTTCGTATTTGTGAGTCAGAGTCTGATCCGGATATGATGAACTCTGATTTAACAATTTTTCCTGCGCGTTTTAACACTAGACGGGCCTCTGTCAGTCATTTTGTGACTGCAGCTTAACTTTAGGGCGATATATTTAATCACACTGAAATTTTACAATAAAAAACCACAACCATTATCCCATATGGTTAATTTATTAATTTGGAATAAATTTGCGTTTTCTTAAGCATGCAGGATGTCCATGAAATGACTTTCCAACTATAAATATGAAAAATTAGAGGGAAACAATTTACAAGATTTACCATGAAAAAAAAGATAGATAAATATTGCATTTACATCACATCGTACATTACTCCATTTCGATGATGTACACATTTTCAGACGTATATGACGGTCTTTTTTATTCAATTTATTTATTTGTCCGCTCACGCTATGGATAACATATACCATTATGTCACTGTAAATTTGTATTATCGATTAAAAACTAGGGCACTATTAAAATTTTACACTAAAAATTTTAACTTATACGGGTACATATAGCAGAAAATCATAATCGCTGTCAGAGTTTGCATCGTAAGTCTTCTCAGATTTATTGACCGAAATATCATTCAGCACTGATAAAATTAGACTATTTTGTTCTAATACATCCTTTTTTTTTTTGTTAGAGCCATTTCTACACACTGTGAATGAACCTCTGTTTTTAGGAAGCTTTCAATGCAGATGGTGGCACATGAAGAGTTATGAAACATCAAACCAAAACGGAAACTGCTCTTGCCAGGTGAACGATCAGAAAAAAGGTTTCCTCAACTTTGATAACAGAGGCTACAGTTCAATAAGATATAGGGTTTTGATTGTAGATACGTGCTGTCCCTGTCAATAGACTCTTTAGATTGACCAGTAACATGATGCAATAAACAGCATTATTTAATTTAATTTTTCTTGTTGGTATGTTACTCGTGAATATGTGTTGTGTGTGACATCAGGGAATGATATGGAATAAACCTAAAATCGAAAGCATACATCAACCCCTCCCCCTCCAAAGGAGAAAACAATTACAATCTACATGTAGCAGTCAAAATGACTGTTCTTGGCCTTTCTAGGTATAAACGTCGATATCTCCCAAACTTTCAATATTTCCCAATTTTCGCACACAGAGATAAGTGCAGAAACAATGAAAAGCCACCGGAAATAGAGTGCGTACGTCAAATACTGTGGGGATTATAACGTTTTCAGAATCAAAAACCATCAAAATGATGGCTGAATCTGAATATCACGGTTTTTCGGTGGCACGGAAGAAGATTCCATCACCGCGCTTAGGAAGTGCCAGTAAACGGTTGCGAAGGGTAAAAATTGTGGGTAGAGAAGTGTATGTAAGAAGGAAAAGAGACAATTGTTTTTTCAGTAAGCTCTTTGCACAGAGTCAACATGGGCAGTACAACATAAGGATTCTCCAAACATATCAGTTGTAGGCCGTTCCATCCGTTCTAGTGATGATAACGTTAGTTTATCGTACTCAAACAACAACTGTAAACATTTTGAAGAAAACTCGACAATTTAATTAATATATATATAATAATAATAAGCTCATAAAATGTTTTTTAATACCATGCAATATCAACTTTTTCTACGCGGCACACCAATCAAAATTCGTTCATTTTCACTCACAGAATCACAACAATTGTATTTTTTATTTGATAGGGGGCAGCAGTGGTTCCAGTTCAATGATGTTTCTTGCATGTAATATAGTAACTGTACTCTTTGAACTTATTTTCAATATTTTATAGACTTTTTACTGATAAAGTTTTAGTTTTACCTGTTTATTGGGACATTTTATTTGTCCCAATACTGGACAAATGTAACAAAGAAACGCACCATTTTTTCATGGCGCAATTTTTTCTGAGACAGCAGTAGGAACATCTTTATTTTAACCGTGTCATAAAGGATTCCGTGGAATAGCCTTCTAATTATCAAGGGTTCCGCGAGCAGTTTTATGTTGGAAACCCCTAATGTAGATACGCTTGGGTATTATGTTTGATCACCGGTAAAAAAGTGATATTTTTTTACCAGTTATCAAATTCACCAACGATGCTTTGATGGCATGCATAATCGCTAGTAAAAGTGATAAATTTATCAAACTTGCCAAAACGATTGACAGTTATACGTTATACAGCCAGTTATGATGCTTAGTAACCGATGCATCACATATATATTGAAAGAGATGAGTAAAGGGGAGAAATAAATTGTAGACTGACAATAAATAATTATGCTAAATGAGATTAATACATCGCAGACCACAAAAAATAAATTATTATGAGAAATAATCATTTCAATAATCAGAGATTTATTTGATATTTGATTTCTAAGAACGCACACATGAAGATATTCCGTCTAAATATCTATCTTTAAAGCGAATCTCCTGAACCGTTGGTTTCAGTGCAATATGGATGGATGCCTCTGCTGTCAATTGCCAAGTCTTTGCCGAGGCACCAAATACGTATACAGCCGTTCGATTCCCGCGAAGGCTGATTCGCTAGGCACATATGTTCGTAGCAGATACGAGTGAGAAGTACAACTACTACTATAAGTACAAGAGGTAGTCTTTGACATCTGTTTCGGATGTCGTTCCGACCGCCTCGCATTGACAATGAATTAAAGTGAAGGACTAGCTACAGAAAAGAAAAAATATATATATATATCATACGCGTGGACGTGTCTCTGTCCGTTTTCTACTAACTTCCGGTCAACTTCCGCTTTTTCCCGTTTTTTTCACATCTCTCGCAGTTCTAGATTTTCTTCTATGCGATTCTATTAATCTTATTTGTACCATGTCAGTCGCTGTCCGAAATGGGCAGTCCTCGGATTTATATTTCATAGTTAACTGGTTTATATATTGTTTTTCTATTGGTCATTTTGAAATGATTGATTATTCTTTTTTGTGGTTTTTGGAATGTTCCAGAAAGACATTGGTTTGTCCGTCTTCTCTTCTTTTTTTTTTAATATTACCATTTTGATTCAGCGAGCAACATTTAAAAGCAATGTACAGTTACTTCTAAAATGCGAGCCGATCTCCAAGCTAAAAACCTCGCCACTGTAAGAGCAACAGGCCCACGACGCTATAAGTATTCAGTCATTACAATTTACTCAAAATCAGAAACATAGTGACAGCACTGAATCATACACAACTGTATATATACGCACTCAGACTGTTAGGTACACACTCACACTTCCGCAACAACTCACTCGGTAGTTAATTGCCCATGGCGAAGGAAAGAAAGAGTTTGCAGTTGACGCTTGTTATAACAACCTTCATTGTTCCTCGGGAAATTAACATTTTGGGAGGATGTTATTCCGATAGTTTGGAAAAAATTAGGTTTATAAGGGCATTTGGATACGTACATAAAATATAAAATGCACACTGAAGTCCCGTTTTTATATGTAAGATTTGGGGGGGGGGTTGCTTTGGTCATTATTACCTGCCTGAAAACTTTTTCCCCTCGTTGGGGCAAAAAAAGGAGGGACAGAGATCCTTCAAAAGAGGAACGTCGTTAGCCCCGTTCACGTGTGCAATAAAACATCCCGGGAAGTTCCCGGTAACGGGGATTTTCGGTACAAATCATTCTCATGACGTTTAGTTTATGCCGATAATCCCCCTCTTCTTTCTGGAAGTCGTCACTGGTTACGTGGGTTGAACGGAAGTGCTTGATTCAAGATGGCTGACGAAGGAGCTTACAGTAGTTTTCGCGGCGCAAAGGATTATGGGAGAGAAAGTCGGTGTTGACCACCAATACACCCCAAGAAAGATGGGCCTTCTTTGATGAGCTTTTCTCCCACCTGTTTTTTCCCTACGAGGGGAAAAAAGTTGCCCCATGCCGGTAATTATCACCAAAGCGACCCCCGATCTTGCACATGTGAACGGGCCTTTTGTTGCGGAATAATGGTGGATGGCTCTCTGATCCCCTTTCCCATAATCCTTTCTGACACAAAAACTTCTCGTCAGCCATCTTAAGCTAACCACTTTTGTTCAACCCACGTGACCAGTGACGACTTCCGGAAAGAAGAGGGGAGTTATACCGGCATAAAATTAACTCAATATAAACGGGTTGTAGCCAAAATCCCTTCTACCAAAAAACTTTCCGGGTTATTTTATATCCCATGTAAACGCAGCTATAATATAAACAAGAAAAATAACCCGCCGAGTTGTTGTTCCCGAAATCGGAAGACAGATGGCAGTAGTTCTTGACTACATGACAAGTATTTCTAGGAAACAAACGTTTGGTACACAACACATGCCATTGCTTTTTGTTTCGCATTCAAATACGCAGGCAAAATAACCTGCCTAGTGAATGGTTGCTGCTGCCTAAATTTGAAAACAGATGTGGTAGGATTTCTTGAACACAGTATATGCACATTTCTAAAGAAGTAAACACAACGTTTGGTATACATGTAGGAATCTATTGAGCAACTGCGGAAAAGGAAGAGATGTATCGTGACTGAGTGCGCGAGTAACGAGCGACTGTTTGAGACCATTAATTCAAACAGTAACAGAAAGGCAGTATTGATCGAGAAATTGAGTAAAAAAGATAGGTTTTAGTATGAACAAGTCTTCATGAAGACTCTGATGTATTAAGTCGAAATAAAGTACTTTTTCTTATCGTAGGAAAAGCCCGGAATACACTGCCTTAAGCCGCGGCCATTCGTGGAAGCTAACACACATCACATTCTATTGCTTTTTGTTTCGTATTCAAATACATAGGCAAAATAACCTGCCTAGTTAATGGTTGGACCAATGTGACACGAAGGGCTCACACTAGCCAACAAGCCAACGAGGGAAGACATGGGTCCAGGACCTGGCGCTTGGCCACAGAGAGGAACAGGGGGCTCGAGCTCAATAAAGCTGGAAAGGACATCAGAACAGCTCATCGGAATAAATTGTATAATAGAAATATTTAAATCTGTATATACTTTTTTTTTTTTTTTTTTTTTTAATAATGTGTTTTTATATTCAATGTTCATGTATTTTATATTTTATATGCATAATAAAGCACCCGACATCGCCCAGCCCCTCATCCGAGCAATGGCTAAAATTGACAATGGTCGATAGAGCCTGGGATGCTCGATACAATGGTCGATAGTGCACGGAATGAAATGAAATGAAATGGTTGTAACTTCCCAAATCTAAAGACAGATGGCAGGACTTTTTAGAAACATTAAAAGCACTTTTCTGAGGAAACAAACATCACGTTGGGTACACGACACATGTTTACGAAGTGAATATGGTTCAATAGCAGTCAAATAGGTAGAACTTGAATCTCTTATCACGATTATTTGAATAAGTTGTAATGCATAACCGCAATGAACGAGCGATCAATATTTTATTTGGAGGTTTGTGTCTCTCTCGCACAGGGAATATCTCCAGATAAATACTAGGCTACTCTATTGAGTCACTTCAAAAGGAAGAGTGGTTCGCGCGTGTGTGTGTGTGTTTGTGCAGCCTTTTCCTCTCTTTCCATCTGTGAACGAAGCAAACTTCGAGAAATGACTTTGCCGAACTCCCTTGGGCAAATTACTATAAGGACTGGATGATTCATAGCGGTATATCGGATATGAGAAAGAAAGGAAGGACACAAACCCCAAGGAAATCACCGGAGAGCACACACACACAACACACTCGATCTTAAGACTAATGCGTCTCCGCATCCACCCAACGTTCTACTCCTACAAACACTTTCCAACATGTGGAAATGGAAGGATTCACCAACGAGAAGGACGTGGATAGTAAATGTGAGATGACTCCATGAAGAATGTTGTGCCACGCTGGGTAAGTCAATTTTTTTTTTGCTGATGACGTATGTGCGATCGGGAACGAAATGATGGATTTTTGTAGAGAAGAATACACCGGAAAAGGCCGGGAATAACTTCATAATCTTAGCTCCGACGTACGAACGAGATTTCGGGAGGGGAAAAAAACTCAACAAAGTCCACAAAAGATAGATCCATGATCAAATAACAAATTAGGGTGAATACAGATACCAATGGAATGCAGTGACCATCTCCATTCTCGAAGGAAGTTTCAAAAAGTGAAAGAGGATTGGTCAGGAGTCTAGACCAAGGAAGGAAATATAATGATGAGATAATATACCAGCAGGAAGAAGGACGTACGAAAGAGCCTATACAGAGGTGTATAGGTGATGTTGCCCATATGTATTACCCATCTAAAGCCGTAATGTTTCCCAGGTACATCCCTGCTAATTTACAGAAGCCTCGAAGCCTACTGTCTTGTACCATTCATTCAAAATGGAAAGTTAGGTTTTTTTTTATTTCTTCAGCGTTGAGTTCAACAGATTCCATCGCTTATGAAATGATGACTCGTCTTCTCAACCAATGCACGCAAGCTTTTTCACTCCGTGACAAGTAGAGTTAAAGGTTTTCATAGTGCTGTTGAAAAACACTCGTCATTACGATAATAAATTCGGAATTTTTTGTCTTTATTTGAGGTACGAAACATTGTGGAAGAAATAGCAACCAAAGCCCATTTTCGTGTGTTTTTCGAACATTTGGAAAGATTGTATAATATGTCTGGAAATACTGACTTCATGCTTCTGTATATTTTTCTTCTCTTGAGTACTTCAAAAACCCATTCATTGCTCTGAATTTCTAAGCACTTATCACAGGAAAGAAATAGTATATATAGAGAAGGAGCAAAAAAAAATGAAAGTAAATGGAAACTATCCTATTGAATGTGGGAAAAAAATAAAATGAGGAGTTTTTTTTCCCGTTATTTTTATTCTCAGAAAAGGAGAAATAACCTATGAGGATAACACAAGAGGAAAAAAAAAGGAACAAGAATAGTGCATGCGGTACATGCGGGAATGTGCGTGTACGTGTAGTGAAACCTGACGTTTTTATTGTTTCTCTGTAATGCTTGTTATGAGTAGTGCTGCCATCTGCCACCAGTTTTTCTAACTATGAGTGAAGTGTTATGATTGAATGATTTATCGTTGTAGGACTGCTGCTTTCTGTGGCGAGACTTTTTAACGGGGAGATCGGCTCGCATTTGCGCCTTGAAGTTGGGAACCACAGAAAACCAACTTCAGCCGACCACCACTGTGAGGTTCGAACCCAGATCGTCGCATCGCGAGTCCGTCACTATAACCACTCGACCACCACAGCGGCATAAAATTCACCCCTGGACGTCTCGCAACTCAGATCCCAGAGAAAAAGAATAAGAGGTAAATTATACAGGAACATAAGAGGAACATATATGTATTCACTTTTGGTTCACACTTTACTTACTAATTAACTCATTGCAAATAGTCATCAATGATGATAAAAGATTATATAAATATTTTTATTTGACTCTCCAATGTCATTCAGTGAATGAGTAGTCGCAATAACAATCGGAATCATAACACAATCATATTAATTTTAAGAATAATATTTTCCCAGAAAAGAATTCGCAGTCTGTGAATATATCACGAGGATCGGACATTCCATTAAATAACCGATAATGATCTTCTCGCGCCGATAGATCTGGAAATTGAAGTCAAAAGGGAGGAAAAAAAATCAATAATCTTTTATTAGCGAGGGCGCGAGTGATATCAACATTTTCTTCGGCTGGTTTGAGCGACTCGTAAGTATTTTGCCGCGTCCTTACGCTCCGTTAATATCGGAACGAGAATTCGCTGTTATCTGCTCGTAGCCAGGCCAAAGGCCTAACATTCTGACGCTGTGTCTCTCTTCTCCCGATCCCGATTCCCACCTTGGTAATCGCTCATTGGCAGAGAGCGGGAAAAATAAAGACAACAACAACTACTACCACCACCACCATTCCTATGGATCTTTGTGTGTGAGTGTGTAGGTATGTGTATAACATTCCACCATGGTCCTGCTATAGTTAATGGAAGTGCTTCTGTTGTCTTCAACTGCGTCGTATCTCAGCTAATAAGCCGGATATGGTTAATTTCCTCTTTTCTCCCAGGAAAAAGGAAAACTAAATAAATTCTCCGGCGTCTTTATGGTGGTGGTAGTTATTGGTCATACTTCTTATATGAGTCTGGTAGGAAGAACAAGGAGATGTGATGGGTGATATCGCAACCATTTCAGAGACCTTATCTAAGATAACCATTATAAGATCGAGAAATTTCAATTTTTTCGAATTATTGGTAATTTCCTATTCTTATATAAACCATCGAATTTTAAAAGTGGTAAATATTTTCTTCCTTCTTCTTTATATTATTTGAGTAATTTCAAAAATTAAAATGTATCGATTATGCAAAGTGAGTGCAAAATACGTTTTTCTGTCCAGAGCATTCCACGGCGCCAATAAATTCCAATGGTATAGATATATCACCAGCGATATATCTCTGAAACTGCTATTTTTCTCGGCATTTAGGAAATAATAGGAAAAATCGTTTGTCCCTACGTTATCAACCACTTCAAAAATCCTTCTTCTCTGCATCATTCTCCCTCATGCCAGAAGCACGAATGTGCAATGTCTTCGGAGAACAAAGAACGTGGGAAATGGCAATGGCGTTTGAATGTTTACTCTATGGAAGTTATTTTCCGAAAATGTTTGTAACACGTGTTTCAATAGGGATACACATTCGCGTTTCATAGCAAGAAATGAGATATCCAATCAGCTGATTAAAAAAGTTAAAATTTGCACATTCGTGATTCTAGCATAAGGTGGGGGGGGGGGGGACATGTAACTCGCTGATATTTCCCTGCGTGTAATAAGCGGGCTATACGTTAAAAATACGTCAAAAAGTTTTCTTTCATCAGCAATATTTCTTTTTGAGGGCGGAGTAGAAATAAATATTTTGAAATGAATTTGTAAAAAGAAAACATTAATCATTCATAGATGATGTATGGATCAGAGTTGAAAATTCGACACAAAATGGAACTAACAGTCCCATCAATTGGTTTGGATTTCATTATTGATGTGAATAAAATTTCAACATGATTATTATTCACTACTCTGGATTATAGGATGAGTTTTTTAAAAAAAATCAAAGAAGCGAAATTTGCATCCACGGATACGCAGGAAATTACTATACTAAATATTTTAATGGTCTAGAAACCATATTCCCTCCCGCTCTATCGTCACATGAACTTATTTGCATATCACTTATATATACGCAAGAGGAGAGAGCGGGGGCGAAAAATACCGTATTTTCGCGTGTGTAAAGAACTCCCTCATTTTTTTTTTTTTTTTTGGTTTAAAAGAAATTTGGAAAAAAAAAACTTTTTCCCTCATCAAAGACATTTTTTAGTTTCAGATTAAAAAAAAACGATACTTTTTATTCATCAAAGAAACCATTAAATTCCTCATCCACTCGCCCCTTATACATCATAATCAGCTACATCAGCTGGTTCATTACCATCATCATCAGAGTCACTCTCATCGTATATTGCTAGAAATTTAGTAATATGTTAATATATATACAGAGTGTTCTGTTAATGGACCGACAAACTCAGAGGGTTGTTAGTGGGAATCAAGAGGAACAGAAATTGCAATGGAACATAGTGTAGCAAACCACGTTGAGAGGGTGAAAATCGCGAAAAACGCATGCAGGTTTCAACATCACGGTGGGACGGCAAAAAGTACAATAATAACTACAAAAGATTTGTTTGATTAATTATTACAATAATTGTTGGATGTGGTGGCCGCTGACGGCATTGCGCAGTCTACAATGACGTAAAAACTATTCCCGGACGCGCTCGAAGATACCAGGCATGCTTTTGATGTCTGCCTCAGCGATGACAATCCGCGCTATGAGATCCTCCGATATGGCCACAAGCGTCGCATAAACAAGTGATTTAAGGGGACCCCATAGGAACGAGTCACAACGTGCGATCCGGCGAACGTTGAAGCCAAGCTACGAGTCCCGTGCGTCCAATCCACCTCCGTGGGTATGTAACATCGAGGTAATTACGCACCTCCGGGAAAAAAATGTGCATGGGCACCATCATGCATGAACCACGTGCCACTTACGTCAGATATTGTGAGCGAACCCACGAACGCATTCACCGATCAGCTGACATCCACCTTTCGTCTCCTCTGGACTCGGAGCCTGCATGCATTTTCCGCGATATTCACCCTCTCAAAGTGGTTTGCTATACCATGTTCCATCGCAATTCTTGTTCATCCTGATATCCGCTAACAACCCTCTGAGTTTGTCCGTCCATTAACAGAACACCCTGTATATAGGCCTAAATCTATACTGATGCAAAGCAACTTACTTCCATTACCTAAAAAGAGGCAGGACTGTGTCGGAAAAAGTTAGCAACGATTTATATAGCAGTGCCCCCCTCCCCCTTGTTTTTACTGGCTTAGGAGAGCATGTATGATCAAATATATGTGAACGAAATTTGAAATAAATCAATGGCTAAATAATATGTTTAGTGGTTTTCTACTAGAGCATTTTTTACAATGTTAAAAAGTAGGGAGACACCTTAAACATCTAATTTCGTTTTCATTGCATAGAGCCATAGAATCAAATTGTACTAAGTGATTTTTTTCCAAACAATGTTTCCATTCTAAGATTATTGAACAATGTGCGCGACAAATTTTGGTATCGATCCAGATACTTCGAAAGCAGCGTGTTCCGAGAATCGTCACTTATTCTCTGGAAGAACGTCTCAAAATCATTTTGTATTTCAAAGAAATACCGTTGCTGATGTTTTTCAGTGATAATGATTTCGATTCTCAGATTCGGTGACACCGAGACCATCCTCACAGTAGTTGTCGTTTCCCAATGTTGATAATAGTAATTGATTATTGTGTTTCTAGCGAGTTAGAAAACACAGCGATGTTTCGAAGCGTGAGCGATTAACACGGATATAAACGCTCGACTTATCTACTCTCCGTGACTCTTATACTCTCACCAAATACTTGGAAACGATTCACAGATGACACGACGTATATAATCCCTTAATTTCACTGAATCTGAAGTCGATCTAAACATTTAAGAGAATCGATTCGACGAATATGTTTCTCAATCGATCGATCTAGACAGAGAGAGAGGGAGAAAACACATGGACTTTGATTACATTTTCGATACCTGCTCACATAAGCGGAATATTTACTACAACGAACGTGAGTCATCTCAGCGAAGAGAGTGAGATTAGGTGGGGGGGTGATCGCATGGAGTACATTATCGAAGGATTTCCAAGGAGAAAATTCCAGAAAAGCACGCTCTGTGTGCCTCGTAGTAGAACTGTGCAAGGCAGCTCATTAAATTTAATCAACTGGTCTAGACCGGTGTTAAATGTATATAATGCCTGAGCAAGTAGCAGATTATTTTGCCGAACGGGAAAGTGATTGCGTTCAAGCGAAATGATTTATATGCGCATTATATCCAGGCTAAAGCCGGTTTAAAGCCAGTTATTGGAGGCACACAAACGACAGCATACGGCCGACGACTATAGAGATTTGCCCATTATTGAGTGAAATAAAAAAATGTTCTACTGCTTTTGCAATTTCAAATACAAAAAAAAACCTCACTAACGGCCAACATTCATTGATTTTAATGAAAATCTAACGCTTGATGAAATTTTTAACAACGGCGTTAACGATGAAATTCTTGAATGTATTGTTTCTTTAGAGTACGTGGCGATCATATTATAGGTTTTGAGATGTTTCTGAACAGTAGATGGATATTTACGTTTTGTATTGAGAGTGTCATGAATATATATAACATCAGTTGTTTTAGTTACTTTTTTAATGACTTCTTAATCTCTTTTTCCCCTCTAGTTATATGAAGTTTAAATCTGCATGTTTAAAAATTGTCAAAACATACACGATGGAGTCTCTACTACAAGGTGATTCATATAAAATCGGCCCCACAAAATTAGATACATCGGAAAAGATACTATGCGTATAATTATGTGCTTCATACTGACCTTGGATTGTGTACCGTACCTTCGAATGCCATTTATTGAGATTAAAGCGGTTTTGTTGAAAACGAGAGACGTTTTCTTGAACGCAAGCGGCCATTCGATATTCCAAATTCTCAGTGATGTATTGCAGTATAACTTCGGTGATTGTCCTGATCGCAGCAGGAATGCTAGTCTTCAAATTTTGTTATGTGTGAGTGAGGGGTTTGCTTATGTACACTCTGGTATACACCCATTATTCGAGAATGATTCGATACCTCTTTGCAATGTGAAGCATAGTGTCTCCGGTGTTTCAATGGGCTGTTTTTCAGGACCCTTCCGCCCTCATGTAAAAAGAAATCAAAACTTCTGGGGTTTAGGGACTTATGTGTCCTTGACCTAGCACCTATGTGCTACCACCTGTTTGTGCCATTCACAAATTGTCGGACTATTCCTCTCTACAAAGCCAAGAGATTAATATATCCAAATGTTTAGCGGTTACATGCATCAACTACGCAGTTATTGGTGGATTAATTGGGCCGGTTCTATAAGAATCGCTCTGAAACAGAGTTTATGAAAATTAAACTTCCCTACTCAGAAGAATGTAGAGAGCTTTCTCTGCTGGCCAAAATGGCATAAATTTGGACAACAAACACTTCAGATGATGCACTCACTATTTATTAAATTGAAAATGATACAAAAATTCACTGATAGACGTTAACGCCGTTGCAAAAACCATCCCACATATGTTTCGAATATATGCCCACTTTGGTTTTTACAATGTTTTCTATTTTCGGGGCTACCCGGAAATGAAACAACCCGGAACCCTGTCACATGTGGAAGCCAGCATTCTTTGGTACGTTCAAATCGATGTGTACAATCAATGCGGAAAAACAAGCTGCTAACTAAGATGAGAGAACATGTCATATAGATCACATACTGAGCTTCCCTGAAATGATACTTCGGCGGCATCATCTAACAGCGAAATATATATTTTATACCACTGATCTGATCATTTTTAATAAAAGTGACTCATAATCTTAAACGCGCAGTAATCGAAAAGAATCACTGAAGTTTCTTCTTATCTTATATGTATAATGATGTTATAACCGATAGATTACTCTTTTTAAATGTTTCTTCTGACATGTCCAATTTTTAATGTCATTGCTTTTTTTTTTATTTCAATTTATTATTGACTTTTTGTTAATCTTGCAAAATAACGGAAAAAGGTTAAATTAAATAAAAAAAAAACTTGAAAAAAATGGAGCAAATTTAACATGAAACCTTCTGTTAATTTTGGTTTCTCTGATTCTGTGCTTCTTTGTTGCAACACGTTCAATTTTCCATGAAATATGCGTTTTTAAAATTTTAACTAAGTTTTAAATCACCTGGTTATAGATAGATTTTTTTTTCACAATCGTTCCCGTGTATACCAGGGCGGGAAAAATCCTCCTGGACCCGGAACACTGCACAAGAACAAAATTACGTCTGACATGAAAATATACAATTTCTATATAATTGATCACGATAAAGCCACGAAAAGTTTAATTGGCTCTTATGTATTGTGAAATGAAAAAAAAACTTTTTTATGAGCGTTATCTGTGGACAACAATGGGTTCGACATGGAAATACATAGTCCTGAATGTTTTTCACCTGTTGAGCGAGAATATCACCAATAAAAAGTTCTATCGCCCTTTTTATTGAAGATATTATCATGCAAAGTGTTAAAAAAAGGGTGTTCTACGAGCGGTTTCTGTGAGCAAATTGAACTTTCTGACATGGAAGTCCGACATTAAAATACACAATCCCGAATGATTTTGACTTACTGCTACTAAACCACACATGCACCTCGTCCATACTCCTCTGCGGAACCTCTAACGAATTGGCACATGTTGGAATATGTGCGTGTACGTGTAGTGAAACCTGACATTAAGTTTGCTTCTGTATAAAGCGTGTTATGTGTAGTGCTGCCATCTGCCAACAGTTTTTCTAACTATGAGTGAAGTGTAACGATTGAATAATTTATCGTTCTAGGCCTGCTGCTCTCTGTGGCGAGGCTTTCTAATAAGGAGATCGGCTCACGTTTGCACCTCGAATGATTTTGACCTGGCAAACATGAAAATTATCATAAAAAAATTCTATCGGCCTTTTTGTAGAAGAGATATCATCATCTTAAGAATGAATGAGCTATGGGGCTCTAACGTATGTGTGTTTTTATATATTTGTGTTGCTTTTCGTGTATTTGTGTTGTGTTTTTATGTATTTTTGTTGTGTTTGTAATAATATTGAGTCTCTGCATATCTACGAGGGTTTTATATATATTAATGCTGTTTTTTTGCATACTTATTATTATTATTTGTCATTGTGTTTCAATAGTACTATACTACCATATTTGTATTGAAATAATGTGCAATTACAAAGAAAACCGGAGCCAATCCAGCTTTTCTTTTTATGATTAGATTCGTGTTCAGCACACCGTATTACATAGGAACTGACTGTTATTATTCAGGACACAGAAAAAAAATGTGTTGTCTAGTGTAATCGATGGTCGATAACCATCATATTAAAACACCAGCAACGATTGGCGTATGTAAGATGCATGGATGTGAGGAAAAATAAACGTAATTACACAAAAGAGAAGCAGAAAAAACAACAAAAGGAAAGGGAAAAAACTTGATCAGAAGTACTTTGTAGATGTATGAAAAATGTTACCATAGATTTAACGTATTGTGTGGTCGTTCTTATCACTATTCGCGGCTCCATTTGTTCTTACACTATTCTTGTTCCTTTTTTTTCCCTCTTGTGTTATCCTCATAGGTTATTTCTCCTTTTCTGAGAATAAAAATAACGGGAAAAAAAAACTCCTCATTTTATTTTTTTCCCACATTCAATAGGATACAGTTTCCATTTACTTTCATTTTTTTTTTTATGCTCCTTCTCTATATATACTATTTCTTTCCTGTGATAAGTGCTTAGAAATTCAGAGCAATGAATGGGTTTTTGAAGTACTCAAGAGAAGAAAAATATATAGAATAAATAATAATAAAAAAACACTGCAGTTTGGAAATCAGATTAGAGGGATTTTCCTTTGGCTCCTCTTTTTTGATTCCATATCCTTTTTTTTTATCCTGTTTTTTTCCTCTTTCTGGTAAAAAAGAAAACTTTTTTTCCATGTGAAAAACTTGCGTAAATCCATGAATCCTTGAAATTTAGGAAGAAATTATCCCAAGAGGTGTATTCATTTATTTGTGCTTCTCTTTTATTTTCCGCGGAATGTATTTGCTATCCACATTAATCCTCTTTTTTCCCCCAATATCGTGTCAACTGGCATGAATATTTAAAGTGTATTTCATATTTTTTTGGGGAATTATTATTTCGCTCATGTTTCGTCGTTATTAAATGCATTGAATTTAAAATGTTTTATGTGCTCGCGAATTTAAATAGATACGAGAGATATTTTTAATGGAAGGATCGTTTAGGTGAAATCTTTTAAAATATCGTCTTCTTATTTTTGCGCAGTGTCTTTATCTCTTGCACAGAGTCGTGATTTTGAATTACGCTGGCTGTTTTTGCTGGAATGGAATTGGATGGAAATGTTTAGATGAATGGAAATGTCGGTTATTCGTTAGTGACCGTAAAATGCAATAAATTCATCTTCACTGCTCTGTGGGGTGCACATTTCGGATAGTGGTAGTGGAAACTAGATTCGGGAAACGGTCAGACTGTTCAATGAAATCCAGGAGAACGTAAGAATCATTTTGCAAAAGCTTCAACAAGATCATAGGTAATAATTGAGGAATGGTTCATAATGAAATAATGTCTTCTTTTTTTTAATTCAATTCCACTCGTCTACGAATTTTGCCATCACTCAGTGCATTTGGATCATTCATTTCAAAAACTTAGCGACTGACTCGTGTAATTTTCACACTATTGAATTTCATTTTAATATTTATTATATAAATTGCAAGAGGGCCGAGCCACGTTGGAGTCCATATTACTTTTCTTTCCGAGTTCACCTCGTCATAAGATCCAGAAAATATCCGCTTCCCTGATTTCGTGGCTGAGAAAAAAAGCTGTCTATCTCAATTTGGAGAAATGTTTTACGAACCAGCGGTTGAAGGAGATACTAATGTACAATATTTCAAACTAAATCCCCACAACCATGAAAGATGTACAACAACTTTTAAATTGCATCTCTTTAAATTAAAATACAGTAAAATCCCTGTTAACGGTGACCCCTCTTACACGGCCGAAGTTTTTTGCCCCACCGGTGTCTGCAATTGAGAGGGTTTTGCTGTAAGCTCGACGATAAATAGTTTTATTTCACAATTGTAAAAAAGTCCATCACACTATGCATGATTTCCTTTTTAGAAAAGTAAAATAGTTGAAAAACATCGCCAAAATAGCGCTAAAGACGCTAACAAAGAATGTGGTACTGCAAGAGCAGAGAAACTGTTTCACTATACACCAACTACATGACTATAGTGCAATTCACTGTCGTTATTGGATTGTGTTGAAAATGAAGGTGTCGTCTCTCGGCGGTCCCCTCAATCCCGTTAGGAAGAATATCTTGTTATGTATATTATTCCCCCGGATTGAACCTCGGATCTGACAGCAACCTTCACGGTGGTAGATGGGCATCTCACCACTACGGCACTCGGGCGCAACTGCAGAGACTGATATCTCCCAATCGCGTCACCTAAAACAGATAAATAGCATCATCTATCGTAAAGTAGCCACATTCCAATTCTCCGCAGCACTCCGCCAACTGTCTGCCACTAAATTATAGCAGAATTTAGTGGCTGCACCATAACAATCACATTCAAGATATACGGAAACTGGCTATAATGTACAGATGCTAATGTTTTGAGTGACGAATTCGTTTCTGCTCCCACGGGGACTCGAACCCCGGTCTCTCGTATGCCGGACGATTGCTCTACCATGAAGCAACTAAACTATGAAAAAAGTAGGAAATTTTTTTTCTTGCAGCGTATATGTCTCTATAGCTTAGTTGATATAGCATTCATCTGGCATATGAGAGACGGATGACGGATGTTCGAGTCCCCGTGGGGGCGCAGATGATCTTTTTCTTTCCCCTACATATAACCAGTTTTCGTATATGTCCTGTATTAACAACTGGGGAGGGCATCTTTCTCTAAATAAACGAATATATAGCCTGGCGTGCATATGTAAGTGGACGAATGCACCATCTTATCCAAACGCACCGATTTATCTTAAGGAATTTGGCATCGATGTACATATTGGATCTGAGCAAGATGTATCATTCAACGATTCACCTCGGATAAAAGAGAAGCGCGGGAAAATGATCCATGCTTATACAAGTATTCCTGCTTTCATCGGCTTGTCTTCGAGTGTTCATCTCTATCGATTACTCTTGGAAAAGTAAGTAAATAAATAAAAAGATGGTAGAAGACACAAGGAGGGAAGGAGCCCTAATTGTGTTTACCGCTCATTTCGCGACAAAAGCATATAGTTTTCGCTGTCCTCCCCATTCCTTGAAGCTAAAGCATCTGGTTTGTCAGAACCATGCTCTCTCTCTCTCTCTCTCTCCGTCCTCGAGAAAGGGAATACGGGAATACCCTACCTCTCTCCTAACATAGTATTCTCGCCATTACAGTATCCAGGAACCCTTGGAACCAGGGATTGGAAAAGAGCTACAACAAATCGAGGAGAAGCTAAAATGAAATTAATTTCCGTCCCTGTCACTTCGAATTATACTCCTACCGACTTGGGACTCATTGGATCACGAGAGCAATTTTCGCGGGAATCTCGTTCAAGTTTTACGAACTCTCTTTCATGAACACACACACGTACGCATCGCACTAGCACATGAAATATTGTTTTACCGGGGTCACTAAATCTAAGCATTTCCTATACATAGATATATATATCTAGCTGAGAGGCATTTTTGTTGTTGCTCCTGTGGGAGATTCCAAGAAAATTTGGATTGGTAACGTAGTTCTCTTTGTCTGCGAAGTTTCCGTTTTCTCCCTGATGTCTCTTAAAAACGTGTGGAAAGAGAGGTAAAAATGTAATTGAGAAAATTGTCTGAATGGAACCATGAATCTGAAAATCAGGCTCGGTGAATGAAACACTCTTCTATATTTACGAAGAAGACGATGAAAATGGTGAATCTGAAAATCAGGCTGGATGAATGAAACATTCTTTCAGACTTACGAAGAAGATGAATTATATCGGAAATCTTAGAATAGGGCTTCTTAAATAAGACTTTTTTCCTTTGGTCTTGCGAAAAAAAACCATTCTGAAGTGAATCAGATCCAGTGAATGAGACTCTCTTCTAATAATCTTGAAGGGATATTATCCAGGCCAGGAATCCAAATATTAGGCTTCATGGATTCTTTTCTTTTCCTTTTAGTCTAGTGAAAAGTACCATCCACGCAGACCATGGATCTGGGAATCAAGCTTCTTTGGGTTACCTTCGTCTTCGTGTAGTCTTACGAGGAAGGTCAATAGGATCATGAATTAAAGAATCAGGCTAGACGAATAAAACCTTCTTTCAGACTTACGAAGAAGACCATATAGAAATCGAATTTGAGAATCGGCCTTGACAAACAAGATTTTTTTATTCTTCTGGTCTTGCGAGAACCCAAATATCCAGCCGTGAATCTGAAAGTTAAGATCGATGAAAAAATGTTCTTCTTTTGGCCTTGCGTAAAAGACCATTCAGGAGGCAATCTGAGAATCGGGCCTAACAAGTGAGACTTTCTTCACCCTTTGATCTTGCGGAAAAGACTATCCATCCTGAATCAAAGGATTAGGATTGATGAATCTCTTACGATAAAGACCATTAAGATCATGACTCTGAGAATCAGGCTTGTTGAATTAAACATTCTTCGATTGGTATTAAAAATAAGACCTTTAAGATCATTAATGAGAATCGGGATTGATTTTATTTTGATCCTACGAAAGTAGTCATCTTTAAATTTGTCAATTTGACAATTGCGCTTAGGGAGAAAGGGTTTTTCTCTTGTAATTCTTACGAAGAAGACCATTAAGAAGAACCATTGCCATCCCGAAGTTTTAGATGTCAGAAATATTAGAAATAGGAGGTCTAGTATCATTTCCCAAGCGTAGCCTAAATATCCAAATTTTGAAAGATATTCAAAACTAAATATCATGTAACCAAAAAATCTAGAAGTGATGTCTACTTTTTAAGGTCAGATCTGGAATAAATATCCAGAAATTAATTAAGAACAGCTAAATTTTTTCCATGTTAGGAAAACCTTGTAGACAAGTGTAATTAGTGTCCCTATCGTGGGATTTAAATGACTCCGTCATATGAATTCTGATAAAATTTCAAAATTCATGTGCGACTGCAGACATATAAGAAAATAATCAGGTTTAACAAACAATACAAGGATTTCAGGGTGCCTGTAGGACCTTTTGAAAATATGCATTCAAATATGAGATTCAAAATATAAACCTGTATACACTAATATATGTGACTGTACAAAAAACTCAATAAATAAATAATAAATCCGGGAACTGACGTAGAACCTAAAGGACCACGAGGCATGTTCATTCATGTACGATATCAAAAAGCATGTGCAATGTCAGTTATTTGCGGAAATAATCGGGTTGTATATGTGCACAGATAATATTCACCAAGATATTTCAAATTTTATAAAATATAGATGATGTGGAATCTACCTCATTCAATTTCATGTTTGCATTGGAATAGGAATTCCTGTAATTTTTTTCTTTTGACGGAAATATATATGGTGAAGAAAATAAATACGCCAGACATATTCAGAAGTCTTTTCTTCATGCTTGTCTGTAGAAAATGAAAATAAAAATGAAGGCATTTATTTGTAAAAGGAGAAATTTTTCAGGTGGCCGGAGAAGAAGAATGGACTCTTTTTGCTTATACCTTGAGGGGAATTGCGGTGAATGGAATGGTCGACTGCTTCGCTTGGAAAACTCTCCTCTCGGGGATGTTAACGTTCTCTGTACGAAGGGAACCATCGCCTTTTAAAGACGAATAGAAGACTTACAGCAAACGAAACAAAAGCAAAGAAGAGGCCGAAAATCACTAAGGATTCCGTTATCTCCGCTGGCAGAAAGTCTTGTGTTTTGAGGGCCATAGTGTGCTTGAGACGAGAAACACAGAATATGCCCATCTTCTACTAGAGAACGACGGTGAACATGAACAGAACCAGTATTCCCAAATAGAAACCGTCAAGTCAATTATTTAAGAAGAAACTAGTGCAACATTTTTCAATCCAGTGTTATAGTCTATGTTTGATCAAATGCATTTATAAAAGGAAAAAAACTGCTATCTTTTTTCCAAATATTAGAGATTATTTCCCGGTGATGATGGAGTTTTTCGACATATTAAAAACTGTTTTCGAAGAGTTGTATGTCCAGTAAAGTGTAGGGAAGACCAAGGCTAGATGGCATAATTCTTTTGAGTTTTCTATTTTGTCCTGTAATACTTACAGAAAATGTGACCGATGCTGCGGATAGCGGTACTTCTCGGATACAAATTAATGCAACTTAAAATTGTGTACTCATTTTTGTATGATACAAGTTTCACTTGTATATATGCTCATTTTGTTGAATCTGTTTTAAAATTTGATAAAAAAAGAATTATGTCAACTTACCCCAGATGTGGGGCAAATACCTTACCTCCGGGGTAAGTTTTTACAGCATAATGGTTCATAGGATCTGAGAAATAACTATAAGTTAAGTGCTACAAAATTTTCATTTCAACACGAAAATACAGAAAAAAAAACATGTGCAATATTTTGAAGAAGAAAACGAAGGCAATAAGGAAGGTTACAAAAAATCCAAAATAACAAGGAAGCCATCTTTCACAGCTTCATGTGCATCAAGAAAGATTGATTGTTCACTTGAACTGGTAGATGTAATTTTCGCACAATTTAGCTATTTTGCTGCGGTTATGTTAAGGTAAATGAAATGGATCGGTTGTTACACATCAAAACTGGTTATTATGCGTATTTACCAATCGTCTTGGTAAGTTTAATAAATTCATCACTTTTACCGGCGAATATGCAGAATACCCAAGCGTTGTTGGTAACTTTGATAAATACTTGAAATTTATCGCATTTATCTGTGATCATGCATAATACCCAAGTGTAATTGGTGAATTTAATAAATATGAAAAAAATTGCGAATGAGACTAGTTCGTGTAATGAATACAGTCGGACCCCGATATAATGGTTTACAAATTGTGCAAACATACCTCGAATTAATAGTACAATACATGTATGAATTATCGTGTGTATCCTATACCATATACTACGGTTTATCATGTTTGCCAACGACGCGTCGCTTGGGTATTAAATATAATCGTGATTAATTTAGGAAAATATATCAAATTTACAATCGACGCTGGGTGCTATGCATGTGCCCGAGTGGCGCTGTGGAAAGATGCTCGTCTTCCACTATGAAAGGTGCCATCAAGGTCCGTGTGTTCGAATCCGATCATAGAACATCAGATAAAATTTCTTTATTAATTGAGCCTGGGGCGACCACCGGTAGATGGAGAACCTTCATTTCCCACCCAACTCCATTGATTGAAAATTGCTGTACGGCGATATATGACCGGAGTTGGCGTGCGGTGAAATAACAGGTACTACGTATGATCGCCGGTAAAACAGATAAATTTATCAAATTTACCATCGACGAAACCGTGCATAATCGCAAGTAAAAGTGACAAATTTGCGGATATTTATCAAACTTACCAAAATGCTTGGTAAGATGCATATAATAGCCGAATTATCACATTTACCGTAACAGTTATATCAAATTGTTAAGTTGGGATGCCAATACCCCTCAGCTGGGATGCCAATTTCCCTCAATACTATTCTTTACGTGAGAGACTGGCTCAATGTTAAACAAAATTCCATGAAGCATTTCAGTGCTTGAATTCAAAATGTTATTAACCCCTCACAACTGTTGAAAACGTCTCATCATATTTATGGGCTTCACAGAATAAAAAAAAGAACTTTGAATTAAAAAAATACTTTCCTGGCAGGAAATCAGGAAATTTGCTATTCTTCCTCTTTGGGAGCTCCCATTACATTGAAAGTACAATGGGTGATGCAACATCCTCAGTTGGTTTGGCAATACTAGCACTCAGTGCTCACTGCGGTAGAAAAGAGAAGCTGGATGCCAACTAGGTCTTCCCTAATGCTGTATAAATTTCTTGTTTTTATTTCGTAACATTTTGATAAGAACTCCTCAACTAACACGAATACCTTTACCTTAATTTTGAGAAGAAAATATAATTCTAATATGATGATAAGTTCGATTCAGCACAGCATGATTCGGATTGATTTGTTTAAGAGAATAGTCTATAGCAGTGTTCCCAAAGTGAGCAATCTCTCCTCAGTGAGGAGCGATGGAATGGTCCAGGGAGTGGTGAAGTCATGAGTTGGCTTGAGTTTGACAGCGATGAAAAAAAAATTAAGAAGGAGGGGGGCGATGGATCAGAAAGTTTGGGAAACTATGGTGGTCTATAGCAATCATTTTCGAAAGAATGCTGATATTAACAGCGGCTTTTGAACAATTAATCGGCCATCAATGGTATAAGAGCGATCTTTGGGTCGTCAATGGTTTAAGAACAATTTTATTGTTATAAATGTGCTTCAATAATCTTCGGGTCCTCAGAAATTTACGAATATAACTTGGAGAAACACAGGGTAGAGAACAGTTCTACAACAAATGATTTTGAAGGAATGTTGATACTAAAATTTACAAGAGAATGCTGCTAAAAAAAGAGGTTTCTTAACAATCCTTGGATCATCATTAATTTACACACAAAAATGTGTATTAGTAAGTTAAAAACGATGCATGAGACATCATTGGTTTCGAACCGAAACGTTTTTGTTGTAACGTAAATTCTAATAACAATTTTGCTCATTTTCAGAATTATGGCAATCATAAATAAATGAAATATCCAAATATTCTTTTGAACAAATTATTTAACCGCCATTCGAAACACCATCAACAATAAACATATTTGATATTTTTTGGAATCATCAACAAGGGTTTCAAAATATTCACCCAGACATAAATCATTTACGATTTTACGATACATCAGAACTTCCTTGAAAAGAAAAACGTATTGAATGGAAAAATTTGGTTCGAAACTCAAATACTAATAATAATTTGTTCAATTACTAAAAAGAATTTGCGCTTTTCTTTAATAATGACAATCATAAATATAATTAAGTACAATATCCACACATTCTCCCGAATAAATCATCTGACCATCAATAATTCGAATCAACATCCGAAACAACATGATGTCTTTTGCAATTTTTGAACCAATAATGGTTTGAAAAAATGTATCACGACATATACAATACATGTGACAGAAATTATATTATTTATTCATGAGTATTAATTAAATTATAGACATAGTAAACAAATTTTTCTGTTCCCAATTTAACTTTTACTTCGTCTTAAAGGAATTTATTATAATACACGGCGAAAGATATATAATTTTTTATTTGATCATTCAGTATTTATTATTTTTAAAATGTAACTTCTGACATTATACTGTATATATATATATATATATAGTTCTTTTATAACTAATTTTTCAAGGCTATTGTAAATATAAATAGCTGTTCGAATTATTTCTCAGAAACTAAATAAAAGATTTGTGACATAGAAAAAAGAAACAATGTTGCATCATTTTCAAATAAATTAAATTTTTACTTTCATTCAGATGAAAAGAAAATCTTTTTTTTTTAAAGATATTTATTTGCTTCTCTTTACATATGGAAAATCTTTCTCATTCCCAGCAAACAAAGTAATGAGCTTGTCTTCCGATGGTAATCAGTAAATCAAAAACAATGCTCAGAGCTTTGAAAAAAAAATGATTTGAAACTCAAATTGGTACGAGAAATTCGCTCTTGTTTTTAATCATGATAATTATGAGTAATTGTGTAAAATATCCAAACATTATCTCGAATAAAGCATCTAACCATAAATAATATGAAGCACCATCGAATGATACATATCTTTTGAACTTTTTGAATCAACAAGTGTTTTAAAGAAAAGTATCATAACATAAATATTTTAGAATATATCAGAATTGTAGTAATCATGGTTATTAATTAAAATATAGATAGTCAATAAATTACTCTACTCTAGATGAAACTTGACCAAATTATTTTCTTAACCGAACTTCTACTTCATCTAAAAGGAATAATACATCAAAAGAGTTATAAATTTTGTGTCATTGAATATTGTATTGCATTAACTCATTTCCAATATTGTATTTAATAGTTACTTTTCCAAGACAAAACATTATGTATGCATAGATGGATACACAAATTATCTTTCAGAAATCAAAGGAAACGAAAAGCTTCTTTTTTTTTAAGACATTTATTTGCTCATCTTTGAACGTGGAAAATCCTCCTCATTAGCCCCTCCCCCTCTCGGTCGAAGTAATGGGCTTGTCTTCCGATGATAATCAGTGAATCAAAAACCATGATCAAGGCATCAGTTGGTATTGGAAAAAAAAAATTGGTTTGAAACTCAAATTCTAATAAAAACTTTGCTCTTAAATCAATTTCTCTCAAATCGATCACATGGCCACTATTCGAAACATCATCCAACAATATCCTTCAAAAAAACCTGAACCAACAAGGCTTTAGAAAAAAATAACTTAAAATGCGTCAGAATTGCTATTGTTATTAGTCATCATGAGTATTAATTAAAGCATAAATAGTAAACAAATCATTCTATTCCCAATTACTTTTCTCCTAACTAAACTTCATTGTAAATAAACTCATCATAATACGTCAAACGATTCATAATTTTTTGTATCATTCAATATTTATTATTTCTCAATGTTTATTTTCGTACGTAGCTTATAATACCGACTTAAATAAGTTAAATGTTTCTATAACTTACTTCTGATATTAACTTTCAAGGCAAAGCATTAATTATATCGATGCATATTCAAATTACCTTTCAGAAACTAAATAAGTGATTCATCTGACTTAGAAAAAAATTGTTTTCATTTTAAAGTTCCTTATTTTTTTTAAATTTCCATTCAGATAAAAAAAAATAATTTTTTAAAAAGATATTTATTTGCCCATCTTTAAAGTTGAAAGTATTCCTCACCTCCCTCCAACGAAATAATGGGCTTGTCTTTCGATGGTAATCACTAAAGCGAAATTAATTCTCGAGAGATAAGTGGTTTTGAAAAAGAAATTGATTTGGCACTCAAATTCTAATTAGAAACTTGCTGTATGTTTTTTTAAATCATGATAATCATAAATAATTAAGTACCATAAATAATTATAGTCCCAACATTCTCTCGAATAAATAATCTAACCATCAATACTTCCAAACATCGTACAATAAATATCATTTGAATTTTACCAATCATAAACACTATATACTCACATAAATAAATTCAAATATATCAGAATTTATATTTTTATTTATCATGACTATCAAGTGAATTTGGATAGTAAACAAATTATTCTATTCCCAATTAAACTTTTTCTAGCCGAGCTTCTACTTCATCTTAAATGAATTAATTATAATGCATCGAAATATTCATTTATATCATTCAATATTTATTATTTTTCAAATATAGCTAACTTTCAATATTCTTCTTCAGTAATTGATTTTCAACACGAAACATTAGTTATATAGATGGATAATCAAATTACCTTTCCGAAACTGAATAATATATTTATTCGACTTTGAAAATAAAAAATAATGTAATCAACATTTTCAAATTAATTTTTTTGGTTTCATTTCAATAAAAAAGGAATCGTTTTTTCTATATATGTATTTATCCATCTTCAAACTTGGAAAATTTTACTCACCTCAACCATCGAAGCATTTGATTTTCTTCCGATGTTAATCAGTAAATCAAAAATAATGCTAGAGACATCAGTGATATTGAAAGGAAAAGTTTGGTTTGAAAGACAAATACCAATAAGAATTGGCCCAAGTACTAAAAATAATTTGTTCACATACTAATAAAAATTTTGCACTTTTATTTAATCATAAAAATCATAAATAACTAGGTATGCACACATTCTCTCGAATAAATCACCTGCCCATCAATAATTCCAATCACCATCTGAAACAACATAATATCTTCTGAATTTTTTTTACCCAAAAAGTGTTTGCAAAAATGTATATTGACATAAATAATTTACAATATTTATGCCAGAATTATTATTATCATTATTTATCGATTTTAAAAACTGCTTTATTTTGCATATATTTCCACTTTCCAATCAATTAAAGAAACTTCCTCTACAAAATTTGTATGTTTATAAAAGTTTAAAAATATTTTATAAAAGAAGTGACCATTTATTTCAATCTGAAATTAAATAAACCTGGAATACAATTTAGACGTCATATTATGCATGTATTAAAGCCAAATGAAATTCGTGTTTCCAAACTTTCTTTTAGTTAGCTCCTAAAGTATTTGATTTACTTCCTCAGTTAATTAGTGAACAATCTTCATGTACATCTTTTGAAAAAAAATTTTAAATCTTGATTGTGTTGAAAATTGAAATTATCTATTCGAAATCGTAATGTAATCTTTTATCTTGTATAAGCCGCTAAATGACGATTTTTTTTTTTGTCTAGAAAATAAAGAATGTTTTTCTTGTTAGAAAATAAAGTTTCATAATTTCCCAAATAAATTAATTTTTTTTTTGTTTCATTTACTTAAAAAGAAAACAATTTTTTGAAAGATTTTTAAATACTTATCTTTAAACTTGGATAATATTCCTCACCTCCACCATCGAAGTAATGAGCTTGTCTCCTGATGGTAATCAAAAAACTACGCTCAAGACATCAGTGGTTTTGAAAAAAAAAATTGGTTTAAAACTGAAATTCTAATAAGAAATTACCTTTTTTGTAATTTATTAGATTAATCTATTCATGTATCTATAGATTGATCTGTTCTCTCATAAATCTATAGATTGATCTGTTCTCTCATAAATCTATAGATTGATCTGTTCTCTCATAAATCTATAGATTGATCTGTTCTCTCATAAATCTATAGATTGATCTGTTCTCTCATAAATCTATAGATTGATCTGTTCTCTCATAAATCTATAGATTGATCTGTTCTCTCATAAATCTATAGATTGATCTGTTCTCTCATAAATCTATAGATTGATCTGTTCTCTCATAAATCTATAGATTAATATATTCCCAATCAAAGTTTTCGTAACCAGATTTCTACTTCACCTTATATGAATTAATTATAATTCATCAAAAGATTTATAATATTTATATCATTCAATATTTGTTATTTTTAGAAAACTTACTCACCATAATATTCTTTAATAATTAATTTTCAATGCAAACAATTAATTATATAGATGCATATTCAAATCTCCTTCCAGAAACTAAATAATAGATTTATCTGACACGAGAAAAAAAAAAGTTTCCATCATTTTCAAATTGATTAATATTTTTTTTTAGTTTTATTCAGATTAAAAAGAAAATAATTTTTTTTTTGAAAAACATATTTATATTGTTCATCTCTCAACGTGGAAAATCTTCCTCACCCCCGCCATCGGAGCAATGGGCTTGTCTTCCGATGGTTACCATGACAGCCACTCTCTCTCTCTCTCTCTCCCTTTCCATAGCATCACTTTGCGCTAAACGTTTCTCAGTCGGTCCGTAGGTGTGAGGGACAAAATAACGTCAATAAACATTCAAGAAAAAAAGGAAGACAGAAATCTCTTTTTTTCTTATTTCTTTTTTCATCTCTTTCTTATCTTTTATCTCATCACAAACATACCCATATATATATCCCTTATCCCCTTTTCTTTGAAAGTTTTTATCCCTATCACTCACATATCACGAAAAGAAAACCTACAGCAAAAAAAAGATAAATCATCAATAAAATTCTCGAGATTAATTTATTTTCCTTGAGATTTTTTTTTCATTATAAAACAATTGTACCTTAAATATATATATATATATATATATATATATATATATATTTAATCTTTATTTATTAATTTAACACCATGTTTATTTATTTCATTTAAATAAATATTTCTTTTCCTTTCAATTGATGAAATTGCATTTCTCAGTATCGTTTCGAAGAGGTATTCTAAATAAATTTAGAATTTTTCTACTAATGAATTCTCTGAGATAAATTTATCTCTTCTGAGATTACGTGAAATTCCATTTAATTTGATTTTTTTCTCTCTGAAATAATAATCAATGAAGCACTTCTTTTGTGAATAGAATCAAAAAAGAAGAGATAAATAGGATATACAAAATTCTTCTCTATCCAGGTAGTTGTCGCAATGAATACTTTTTTATCTGTTAATTAACATATAATAGTATTTTTTTTTTAAATAATTTTTGTTGTTATTGTGAACTTTCGTGTAATGTATTGTTTAGAAAATTTTTGACGTGTGTATAGCTGGTGAAATATGGTTCTTGCTTCCTGGCAGATTTCAGTTTAATGTGTTATTTATTGTGTTATATATTTTGGGATATTGTATTGGGTTTGGGAGAAATGAGAATTGAGCTGTCATTATTGGAATCTTTTATATAATGATGTCAAAATAAATTTTATATAATGCCTAATTACCAAAAACATTTGAAATTTGAATTTTCTGCGTGTTCTCGAACATGTGTGCTCAACCCATTCCATGTGATGTAGCCCGCGACCCCCCACAAAACGAATTTTTTTTAAATGAACTAAGCGGCGCTTAAACACATAACTTAAGTGACCCGCTGCGCAGTTCCACATTATGTGAGTCTCTCGCAGCACATTTACAATTCCCTTAAGTAACGTGCAGTTCCAGAGTAATTAAGTGGTTCGCGACAAATTTCCAAGTCACATAAAAGTGATACGTGGCACATTTCCAAATAACTCAAGTGACCTTCGGCGCTGTTCCACATCACTTAATTGACCCTCAACCTATTTGCGAATCATTCGAGCGATTCGCGGTACAGTTCCAGAGCACTTAAGCGGTCTGATTACTTAAATGACCCACGGTACTGTTCTAGATCAGTGGTTCTCAACCATTTCGAGCCCGCGGCCCGGTTCCATTCATTTTTGTGAGTCGAGAAGCCCCGGTTAAATACATTACCAACGGAAAATAAATAAGGGAAAATTAAACGCTAATCAATTGTGACCCGGTATGAATGAGGCTAGGGCCCTGTGGTTGAGAAACACTGTTCTAGATCACTCCAGTGAGCTGCGGTGCATTTACAGATCTTTTTACTGGCCTGCAAGTTCCAGACCACTAAATTAAGTGCCCCCCCCCCCGGCACGTTTTCAAACCAAAGAAGTGGCTCACACTCTCCCGGAGGTCGAGGATCCTTCTTCCAGAACCATTCACACTATAATGACACATCCAGATTCTGCATCTATAATCTCATAAATAATGATTTTGTTTGCTTTTGATGTTTCAAACAGATTATACGGTAAAAGCAGTTTCTAACTTGAATGGTAAAACCACGAGTGTCGCACGCGTGCGTGTTTTCATTCTATACCTTCATATCTCTTGGTTTTTGTTCCTACTATACATATAGTGGAAAAAATTCAGTTCTATATAAAGTCACATTTGAACTTTTTTAATTTTTAAACAGTATAATTTAAATTTTAAATAACTGTTAATAATTTAACATTAACAAGGGTTAAATGAATAAATTAATATAAATTTAATAATATAGCATTTAACCCTTGCTCTTTTCAAATATTTATAGGTAAAATGTTTTATTGTTTCCTAAACTTTCTAAATTCAAACTCAAAGATTAAGATAATAGACACATTGGGCCCAACAAGGTGGTAGAAAACGAGAAAGAAAAATGTCCGAAGCGAATATGAACATCATGAACATAATTTTGAAAGGGAATTTAGAGAACTTGTATTTTTAAAATTGGAAGATAATTTGTTTTATTTTAATGAAAGAGATTTGCTTTTTTAAAATTGAAAGAAATTTTGAATTTTTCATTTAAATGAATTTGTATTTTCCTTTGAAATGAATTTGTATTTTCCTTTGAAATGAATTTGTATTTTCCTTTGAAATGAATTTGTATTTTCCTTTGAAATGAATTTGTATTTTCCTTTGAAATGAATTTGTATTTTCCTTTGAAATGAATTTGTATTTTCCTTTGAAATGAATTTGTATTTTCCTTTGAAATGAATTTGTATTTTCCTTTGAAATGAATTTGTATTTTCCTTTGAAATGAATTTGTATTTTCCTTTGAAATGAATTTGTATTTTCCTTTGAAATGAATTTGTATTTTCCTTTGAAATGAATTTGTATTTTCCTTTGAAATGAATTTGTATTTTCCTTTGAAATGAATTTGTATTTTCCTTTGAAATGAATTTGTATTTTCCTTTGAAATGAATTTGTATTTTCCTTTGAAATTAATTTTTATTTCTAATCAAAAAGAATTCGTATTTCACATCAAAAAAGAATTCGTATTTCACATCAAAAAAGAATTAGTATTTATCATCGAAATAAATTCGTATTTTCGTCAAAAAGAAGTGTTTATCATCAAAATGATTTCGTATTTTGCATTGATATGAATTCGTTTTTATCAATGAAATTCATTTGTATTTTTCAAGTTTAAAAAAAATAGTTTTTCTGAATTCAAACTATTTGAAAGAAAATATATAAATATTCCTAAAATTTTGATAACAAAAAATTGATAACAAATTGAATTAAATATCATAGTAGTTATTTTTACTCACTTAATTCATTTTCAGTTATAGCCGTGATGAATTATTGGTAATTTTTCACAACAGGTTGGCTCTATTATAGCGCTTATTATGGGCTATAAAACGGAATTCTAGAAGAAGGCATTAAGAGAGGGGTAAAAAGAGAGAAAGGGTAAAACCTTGTGTTGACTGTATTCTCATTAGACAGCGAAATTCCAAACTGAAGGAAAATATAATTCCAGGAATTCCAGCCTTATTAGATCTTGTAATGCTTTCGGATCGCAGTGTGTTGAATTCCACAGGAGAAAAAAAAAATCCCGGTCATCGCATCTGATGCTAGTTATACACAGAGAAGTTCAGCTTTGTTTTCGGTGCAACAACCGTAATAATATATAACGACCAGAACAATGTTTGTAGAATGTCTGGAGCAAAGGTTCAAAGCACTGCACACGACAAGCATCTTAGGAATTTTCCCATGATCGAGACACGGAATTATCACGGAATTATATTTGCCATCGAAAATTGTTTTCTAGAATTTGTTTTTCATTGTTTCGAACTTCCCATTATAGATATTATAGATACGTATCTGTCGATGACATCTCTCGAGAATGATATTGCTTTGAATTTTCCATTATGTGTTACGAAATGTAATAAATCCATTATTATACATAAATAACCGGTTGATATGCATACTTACCAATCGTCGTGGTAAGTTTGATAAATTTATCACTTTTACCGGCGAATATGCATAATACCCAAGCGTAGTTGGTACGTTTGATAAATACAGAAAAAATAATCACTTTCGCTGGAGATTATGCGTAACAACCAATTGACGTTGGTGAATTAGATAGATACTTGAAATTCATCATCTCTATCTGTGAAAATGCTTGCTAATCCATAACGTAGTGTAATTGGCGAATTTGATAACTATGAAATACAATGAACTGCCAAAAGTCATGGGATACATCTTAATATTGCTGCACTTCGGCGGATAAAAGGAGGTCCCACACGATATTAAGAGGTATCCCATGACTTTTGGCACTTCATTGTAAATTCTTAATTAGTCTGTAGTATGTGTGATAAATACAGTTGGACGCCGATGTGATAACAAATTTTACGATCGTACCCCGATATAATGACACGATACGTGTATAAATTATTGTGTATAGTATACCATAGCACTTATTAAATTGACCAACAACACTTGAGTACTATGCATAATCGCAGGTAAAAGTGATAAATTTAGGGAAATTTATCAAACTTACCAAAATGATCGGCGATTCTGCATAATAACCGGATTTGTCACATTTACCGTAATATATATGTGTTACTCTAGTAACATTTTAATTTTCAAACGACATTACTAATCAATTACAAAAACGTACTGTTGATGATCAACGTCAACCAGTGTTCGTTATTGATTGTCCTTTGATTTTCTTACACTTCGCATCATAACCTCTGACAGCAAAATTAATCGACGCGTTACGCAATTCTGTTCCATGGAAAACATGTAATATACATTTCCGAAAATAACATCTCATTAAAAGAACAAATTAGCAATCGCTTTCACAAACAAAATCGACTCTTTGCTTCATTTCGCACCGTTTAATGATAATTAAGTCCCGTAAGAAAGTGCTGGCATTAATTTGCTTCGTACGCTATTCATTGTTCCAAGTATCTCTCCCTCTTTCTCTACGTACACAATAGGGAAAAAATTAAGATGCACAATCATCATCAACTAAAAGCTTTTAATTTTAATCATGAATTACATCAATTAAGCCCTCGGTTGAACGTTTAATGGAAAATAATGGTTTCTGAAAGTTCGATTCCGATGCAACATCGAATATTTAAATGCAGAAATGTTCTCTTACGTGTTTATCCTCTTGTGATTAATCAAGGGAGAAAAACTGCAAAAAAAAAAATAATTAAAAACAAACGCATTTGCATTTTTTTAACAGTTTCTCAATCACGGAAGTCTGTTAGGTGCGTTCGAAGCTTTGGTAGTTCGGGAAAACAATTTTTACTATCAAAAAGAATTTATTCATTCGTTGGTAATTTTTTCTGGCTATTATTAGGCAAAGACCTACTCTTCTAAAAAGAATTTATTTCTTTTTAAATTCTGATGAAACTTGGGCTTTCGTTTCATCTTTTGAAAGAAATATTTTTTCAAATATCACCCCCTTCGGCCCACGGGCGAAATGAGGCTCCACCAAGTGTTTTCATCCGGCCCGCGAAAGTTGTTCTGGTAGAAAAGAATCAATACACACAACAGGTAAATACCTAGGCTGACCTCATTTCTTTCATGAAATTACAGAATATCGCCAAAAAAAGTTATCAGCACAAATAAAGTAATTAAAAGTGTCATTTACAGCCAGAAAATTTGCCAATAGCAAGTAAAAAAGACAATTGCTGGAACAGCTGGAAAATGATCAATCGTGAAAAATGATGCATACTGAAAGCCAAAATGTAACCCCCCCAAAAAAGCGTATGTGTTTGACAAGTATGTGAGATGATTGTAATTCTAATTATTATTGTCACACACAACACGCACATAATTATCATAATGCAATTTATAAGTCATGACAATAATCCTAACTCTTGATTTCGAAAACTCAACCAAGCCTTAATGATAACAGGGAATAAAAACCGAGACATTTAAAAAAAGTTAGGATGACCAAAAATACGGGAATATCCCGTAAAATACGAGGCATATGGTCACTCTTTGTAGCCTCGAGAATGTCTGACCCAAAGGAATACAGCATATCTACCCGTGGAATGAAAAGCTCGTGCACCCCTGTTTATGAAAGTACGGTGTGTTTCTCAGAGTGTTACACGTCCGTATTCACCACACCACAATCACAGGTTAAATGGTTAGCGATCGACACGGGTTGGTTAAAATCCTCAATTTAACCAATCCGTTTCAATCTTCAATCCTTTCACCTGCGATTGCAGTTTAAACTGTGTTGGTGAATACGGCCGTTAGAAAAGAACAAAAATTCTACGGTTGGTTCTAAATTTATAGACAACATGTGAGAAATGATAAGCAGTTTGATCATTTCTGTCGCACCGCGGTCATTATCTGCACAAGAGGGTTGATTAGGCCGGGACCTACAATTCATTGCCGATGTCAAACGTAAGCCTTATCGCCGAGAGGTTGGTGCGCTAACTCCTCGATATGGGAATCCCGATGTTGACTCACAAATACCGCATGGTGAGTGGATGTGGGGCATAGAAATCGTAAATTCTGAGCCATATCATTTCTTCTCCGCACAATGATGATACTGGAGCAAGAAGTTTTTCCCCCTGAATGTTCAGAGGGAAAATGAACTACTTGCTGACGTCACGAGCAGCGTGCGAAGGCCTTATATCTCCAGGAGGTGCTGATCGAACTCGTGGCACTTCATACATCTTTTTGCACTTTAGGCTAATATCCAGTGCTACCGCGACCAATGATAAGCAAAAAAAATGTCATTTTCCTTCTTTTTTTTAACTTTGGGTGATAAAAATTTGAAATTTTCCACGGCCTAACTCAGAAGAATTTCAACTAAGAATTTCTTTTATTATTTATTGTACTAAAGAAAGAGCGTGTCATAAAAATGCAAATTCTCGAGCCGAAATATCGGTGATTAAAATCTTGATTATTTTTACTTTTCGAGTCCCAATATATCAAAAGTCAATGGTCATTTAACTACTATGGAGTACAAAATTTATCACATGGCATTTTATGGACTAAACGCTATGTACAGGGGGGGGGGGTGCAAAAAGTCTGTAGAAACTTTAAAAATTCGTAACAACCGGAAAAAAAACTGAAAGAAAAAACGGTTTGCAGGGTTAGCATCGCTAGGTCATGGGAATTTTTTTAAGAAAGGAAAAAAAATAACTCAAACAGCCGATAGGTGGCGCTGGTACGAACAACTCGATGTACGAACAACAAATGAGACGGTTATTAGAACTTAACGCTCCTAATCCACAATTAGTTCACCGTTGTAAACCGTGCATGTGGACGTGCTGCACTCTGTCGTTGCTGGATTTGTGACTCTCCTGCAATATGTTATTCTCTGTGGTGGTGGTCATGTGGAACACATACTGCTGTAATAAACGATTTGGGGGTATTCTGTTCGCGTTATTTGTGTATCTTTTCTTTGACTTGTGTACGTCAGCACCACCTATCGACTGTTTTGTGTGTGTGTCTTAAAAAAATTCCCGCGACTTAGTGATGCTAACCCTGCAAACCGTTTTTTGTTTCGGTTATTTTTCCTGTTTCTATTCATTTTTAAATTTTCTACGGAATTTTTGCCCACCCTGTATAAAATTTCGTCACTTGCGATTTTTATTGCAATGAGACTACCACAGCTTAATTTTCTTTTTTTGCTATTTTTTTCCTTCTCATGTTTCGCTTCAATTTTGAAATGAACCGTGGAATTTATATTCTTTTCGGACATACTGTATTTTGTAGGCTGTCAACTTTCATTTGATGTGGCATCGGGATCGCAACTTCACACAAAAATGCAACAATTTTGGCAACCATACATTCTCGCGTTCTTCGTCCCTGCAATTGTAAAAGAGTGGTCGAAGGAAGACACAAAGGGTAGTAAATTCGGTGCCCATTTCATTTGACGCCAAGAGGTATTTCCGTGCCAGATCATGATTTCTTGAATCGGGGGGAAGTAGACTCCATATCTCAATAATGCGAATTCTCCCCCTCCATAATGTAGTCTTACGAAAAATTATCTCCAAAACAGTCATACACACAGGCACGCTTTCAACACGACACTTACATAAAAACTCAGGCATCTGCTATTCTCACTACAATATATAGAACACAGATGGCAGCACCATTATGACAGGAAAATAAACATTACTCTGGCAACATAAATACGTTAAATCTAGGCATATACACACGCATTACGTTCGGGAGTGTTCAAATCATCAGAAATTCCCCCACAGGAATGTTTAAAAGATGCATATGTTACGGTAAATGTGATAAATCCGGTTATTGTACATAACAACCGTTTAATTATGCACAATCGCCGAGCATTTTGGTAAGCTTGATAGATTTCCCTAAATTTATCACTTTTTTCGGTGATCATGCATAGTGTACCCAAGAGTCGGTAAATTTTATAAGTACTAAAAAAATGCTCTTCTACCGACGATTATGCATAATACCAAAGCATCGCGTCGTTAGTAAACGTTATAAATCATACTATATGGTATACTATACATGATAATTCATATATTGCATCACTATTTCGGGTACAATCGTGAAATTTGGTTTCATTTTATCGGGGTCCGACTATATTCATCTACATAAACTATATTCATTTGGAATTGATTAAATATTTATCAAATTCACTAATTACACTGAGGTACTATGCATAATCACAGATAAACACGATAAACTTCAAGTACTTATCAAATTTACCAACGACGCTTCTGGGTATTATGCATAATATCTGGTGAAAGTCAAAAATTTATCAAACTTACCAAGAGGATTGGAAATTATGCATATTAATCGATTTATTCCTTTTACCGTAACACATACGCATCTAAGTACATTAGTAGTCTTACTTATTTGATAAAAAACCACTTTTCATCAAATAAGCCGAAATTTTATGAAAATTTCGTCCACCGGGCAACCGCTTCATTATTCTTTTAAATAAAGAGATTCCCCATCAGTCGCACGTGTTAATTTTCAACCCAGGAAGTTCGAGAGAGCTACTCTCGCTACAATGCGAGTGAGAGACACATACATGTAAGTGGCCATTTCCGAGATTTTGACTACCTAAATTACCATTACGGGCGGTTGGAAACCATTTCACACTCCATTTCCACGTCAAATCTCGGATTTTCAGAGATGAGAAGTTTCAAAAATTAATATCCAGAGCATCTCACTCTTATTTCGATCATCACACTTTTCATTTTTATATGCCACTAGGGATCTCAATTACAAACATTCCAACCATCCAATATTGCACCGGTGGCAAATCTCATTTGGGTGATGGAGCGCGTGCACAGTGTCGCACAAAGGACACCCTGATTTTAAAATGAAATAACTCGAAAATGGTGTTCGAAAGAAGAATAAAACAAGCGGTATATTTATTTTGAAAGCAGTAAAAATCTAATACAGTTTGGCGCTGTTGGCGCTGTACGTTGTAGTCGCATTATGGAGCTTGAGAAATAGGGTATGAAATGTCCTTTGCAAGAAATCATTGCAATCACATCACAATCGATTCACAATTTGTACCTGTTGCAGCAAAGAGAAGACGCAAACGAATGATAAAATTTTCTCCCTCTGTAATGTCTCAACGGAAATGAACGCACAAAGATCAAATCTTGAAGCTCGTCTAGTGTTGCAGGCTTGTTCTAGAAAAAACTGCGTCCTTCAATTTGCTCTAAGAAAGGAGTCGCAGCGGATAAGATCAGGTGAGTATGAAGGTTATTTTGCGCATTTGCGCCTTGAAGTTGGGAACCACAGAAAACCAACTTCAGCCGACCACCAATTATTGCCTATGTTGGAGAATCGACGGGGTACTTCGTTGTTCATGCAAGATGGGGGCTCTACTACAGTGTCACAACGGTTGTTGTTTCTTTTGAGGAATAGGAGCCATTGCATTATATAACTATTGCACATTTATTAAAACTGACATGAATTTACCTTCACACTCACCTGATCATACCCCCGTGATTATTTTTGTGGGCACAATGATGGGACTGGGTGAGCTTCAAAATTTGTCTGAGGCATGTGTGTCCATTTCCGTCATGACACCGCAGAGGGAGAAAATTCCATGACTCATTTGTGCTCTTTCTTTGCTGCAGCAACAAGTACAAATTTTCAATTCATTGATGACTGCTTGCAAAAAAGGACAGTTTATAGGCCATTTCTCGGACACCGTAATGTGACTGCAGCGGACAGCGCTCCTGTCAACAACATTAGTAACTAATTTTCAATCTTCTGTATCAGATGTTCTTACGATTTCCATAATAAGCATACCACTTGTTTTATACTTCTATCGATCGCCGTTTTCGGATTATTCCATTTTAAAATCGGAGCGTCCTTTGTGGGACACCCTGTATACTACTTATGTCAGGATTTTGAAATGAAGATAATTGCACGTATTCAGACGAACATATGTTTGGCCAGTGTCCAGTGGTTTCGGGATCGTGTAAGAAGGCGAGTCTTTAATGACAACAAAACATGGAATTATCCATAATCAGGTTCCAGAATTGAAAATTCCACAAAAAACACTCAGTTATTCAGTGGTTATAAGAGCAAGTATGTTGGCAGCTCAATCTCATATGCTGATCTCACAAACACCGCTAGATACTCAAACCAAGCATATATTTGGCTGGAATCTTTGGCCATTCCAAGCGGCTCGTCAAAATGTGATCCACAAACGCCCGTAATTAGTGGGAAGATGGCATCAATGTCGACAGGACATAGAATCAATTTAATGTAGCTCTGTTTTGTGTTCGAGATCATCGTTCATGCAGCACATACACACAAATGCACGTTACATCATCTGTGTCTATGCATAAGTAATAACAACACAAAAGGTTTTCCGGTTCGGCAGTGATGTCTTCACTCGCTCAAACGCACACATGCACACACACACACACACACAAAGTGAACTTCACACGTCACAATCCAATGATTCAATAAACGTACGTACCGCAATGAACAATTCATAAATCATTCACGAGAGCTGGTTGTCATCGAGGGCTGCTACTGCCTACCGCATTCCCCATTTTGAGCTGAGCGTTGAGATGAGAGTCAATTATGTTGATCTGCCGCCTCGACTATAAACTGGAGAGCAGTAAATTCAGAATCCAAGTAACATATATGCCAATGAGTCCCACCTACGTCTGCGTTTCTGGAATATTCAACGTAGTTGATTGGGAAACACTGACGCGCGCGCGCGAGCGATTATTAAGAAATGGTAAGTTTCTTGATCAACAAAATGTTCCGCATATTTTTATGATGATGACAGTCTTCATTTCATGTTTTGACAACTTATTCTGATCAATGCATCAAATAACAACGCTTATTACCATGTGTTCATACCATTCTATGATTTCTCGTTTACTATAGGTCAGAGGTGGCTAACGTATGGCACACGTGCCACAAGTTGCACGGTATGGTATCAAGAGCGGCACGTGAACAATTATAGAAAAATTATAGAAATAAAATAGTGTTCCATTTTTCAATCACACAAATTCTCTCCAACTTTTAAACAATGCCTTTCTTATGAACAATGGTCTTGTAGGCTACCAAGCCTAATTTTAGTATGGTACACGATCTTAAAGTGATAACCATGTGATCACTTCGTGATGATGGGCCCAAACAGTTCTCAGGTTCCCGTGTCTATGCCCTCCATGGTGCAGATAAGATGGACTTCTACTGATATACGTACTGCTATTGCGTTATGATAAGCGAACTTATCACTAAAAAGTAAAAACAATTTAGAACTCGAAAGACAGTAAACTGAACATTTTTACGAAAATAAGAGGGCACAAGTCGAACAATATTTTGCAGAAACGGAGAGAATGCAAATGTGCTGTAAAAACGGGATGTATGGTCTACGTGTTAGAATTCGGAGAGTGGCACGTGCATCGAAAATAATTTTGATTAAAGACATGGCTTTGAAAAATGTTGGCACCCCTGCTTTAGGTTCTAGCGCAAAGAATTCCTAGAAAAAAAGGCAAAGAGTATTTTCTGGATAGAGGTAGAAGTAGAGGCATTAGTAGTCTCTCTTAACTTCAGCAAACGGCCCCTAGGTGGGACAGTAGAGAGATAGACGGCTTTTTTCTCAGCCCAAGATATTAAGGAAACAGATTTTTTCAGCTCCTCACACCCCAGTGCGGGAAGTAAAGAAGGCAGGGTCGTGTCTCCAATGGTGTATACATGCTTACCCAGTAACCAAGAGGGGCCTGGGTTCGAGCCATGTTGACTCTTTTCTTTCCGAGTTCACCTCAGCATAATATAGAAAATATGTGTTTCGTTGATATCTTGAGCTGAGAAAAAAGCCGTCGATCGAATTCATAGAAATATTGTTTCTTGATTTTTCTGTCATTGATATTACTTTTGACACAAAATCATGTCGAAGGTCCTTATTAACTACAAAAAAAAAATCAAAATTACATCAAACTTGAATAATACTAATGTGAAGATGTATATTTTTCTGCTAACATTTGCTCATAGGATCGCTTCACCTCCTAGATTTATTTGTATTTGTTTCAGGTGATCCCAGGATTCGTTCTCACTACAGTCGATACTCGATTTTGCGAACCACCACTTTTTTACGAATTATCCCTCTAGTCCCGAAGATATTGCCATCGAAGGTCTTTCTCATTTACGAATTTTAGATTTTACGAACTAATTTTTTTAAGCCCGTAGGAGAGCTCATAAAATTGAACATCGACAGTAATTTCAGACATTATCATGACATTTAGAGCTAATGATACAATCAGTGGTTCTCGGTAACTGGACTTAGGAAGGGGGGATAGATATTGCTACGTACATTTCAATCCACTTCAGAAAGCCCTCTTTCATTCTTTTATGAAAAAAAAAAAAGAGTGGGAAATGGCTAGCGGTAGTTCTCTTGAGGTCGTTAGTTGTGAGGAGAAAACCTCACTCCTTTAAAAAACTATCATGTTGTGATTTCAGGGTAGTGTGCACTTTATACTTTATGCACGGAATAAAACAAAGCAGTTTACGGGAGCAAAAAAAAAAACTCTCTTGAGACTCTTCCCAGTGCAATTGATGACGTCTGGAGAACAGGTGCTATTGTAGTGCAATCAGTGGATAAAGGGGATTCCATTCTCAGATCTAAGGTTCTGATTCTGTGTTTTGCCAAAAATTAAATGAACTCAGGGTTTCGTCTCGATGGTGTCGCGGTAGCACTTCATTAATGTTTCAACACAAATTGCACTGAATTTCAAACTTTCATCATTGAGGAAACTTGAATTTCAAAGAAAAAAAAGTTTTCATTTTGGAAAATGTAATGTGGAGAAGAAATTTCATTTAAAATATACGATAATAAAATAGTTAGGCTTAGTTTTTTATGACATAAATATCTTAGCTAAATACGTGAGCATTTTGGCCTAACAAACACAAATAGGACCTTTCAAAATGCGTGAATGTGATATAATTTCTTTCCTTTCATAATTTATTTTTCAGTTATTGCTGTTATCTCATCAAATTAAAAAAAATGAGGCAAATTCATTAATTTACCCGATTAAAAAGTTTCAAAAACGATTTTTAAAATCAAAACGATGTCATAAAGTCCGAATGCAAACTATGCCTATCTTACGCACAATTACTATTCATTTTGCACATTCTAGAATTATTCTCAAATATTAAGAAAAACAAACAGCTACTGCCGATTTCTTCAAAGGAATACTTGAAGAACTCTAAAATATTTTACAAAATGAAATATAGAATATTTTCATTCAAATACTGGACGAAATTTATTGAGTTTTTATTTTCTCAACACTCAACTTTAAGTCCGGAACTAAACGGGGAAACTGTTCTGAGCGACTATCTCAAGACGGCGGTAAATTTTAGGGATAAAAAGTGAAGAAAAAAATATTTTTTTTTTTGGCTTCGAAACAAAATGACAAAAAAAATTATAACTTCTGAGTATACCTCATTTACCAACGTTACACGTGCATATCGCAAAAAAAATAATAACAACATCTCAATTTTCTTTATCGTTCTCATTATCAACCGCCATCCCTATAGCAAAGCATCCGTCTTAACAAAACAAAAAAAATTCCCCAAGAAATAAACCATTCCAAACCTTTCAGAATATTGAATCCATCCAAAAAACCACTGAATTTTTAAAAGAACGGAACATCCATAACACTGGAAAATAAAATACCAACAATAACAATAAAACAACGGGAACGTTATATATATACGAATATATACGTTCAAACAGGTCCTCACGAATCGGAAAAATTCCAAAATTCGTAAAATTTTATATCGAACAGGAGAAAATTCCAGACTAAAACAGAAAAATGGAATTTTCTGAATGTTTTATTCCCGGTGTATCCTTTACTCGAACTAGACTATCAAAGAAATAATAGAAGACAAAAAAAAAAAACCCAAAAATTCTAGCAATATCAAAGGAAAATTCCAGTACACATACTACACAACAGTATATATCCTCGAGAAAACGAAACAAGACTGGAAGAGAAATTTCTTATATATATCAGAGTATTTTTTCCTTTTTTTTGCTCAACTTTCTTATTTTCTCTTATCTACAGGTAAGAAGAGAACCCCCTCGATATTAAAAGTATAGAGAGAGAGAGAGAGTCAGACTCTCTCTCTCTCCATATACGACTGATGCTGAAAACTCAAAACGTCCAAAGAGTCTGTAAGAAAAGTCCTTTTTACTCCTTCTGTGAAACGTGACACGCGTCTTAACGCTTCCAGCGGAGAACTCGGTTCTTATATTATTATTTTTTTTTTCAAGAGAAGGACTAAGAGAGAGAGAACAAGAAGAAATAGTTGGAGAAATAAAGGAAAAAAATGAAATAAAATAAGAAAATAAATATATATATATATATATAAGGCATGGTAACATCGGCCATAAAATGTTCGAGCCTGCAAGTGGAACACGAACAGAAATCAAGCGCCGTTTACTGCTGTGGAGTCGAACAACACCGTAGGACTGTACTGACTTGAGATGGAGCTTTCTCTCTCTTACCTTTTTACCACATGGGAGAAGAGATATCTACTTTTATACAAGGAACAAGAAATAGTAGTAAAAAATAGCAGGTTAAGAAACAGGAGAAAAAAGGAGGGAGGATCGCTCGCCCCATCGTCGACGTCGTCGTCCGTCTTTAACTGCTGCAACAGCTTTAGCTAGATTAGAAAAACCAAAACCTACCATTTTTGAAAATAAATAAATAAAATAAAATAAGTAAAAAATAGAAAAAAAATTCTCTAGATAGAACTTAGGTTAGGCACAGATTAGAGATTTTTCCTTTCTCCTTCGTCTTCTCTCCTTGAAGTCATTTTGAAACATTGGTAAAGTTTTTTTTTAGGGCTTCATTCTAAAGGAGCGGCGACTTGAAATGATTTCTTGTGGTGCTTCCTTTCTCTTAACTATATTTTTTTTTCTGCCTTCATACTACACAATTCGTGACGCTCATTTATTCCTTCCTAAGATTCTTCTTCACTCCTTACCTCATAACGCAACAGTTTTCCCTTCACATATCTCTAAGACATTACCTCGCAAGGAAAGCAGAGAAGAAGAATCTTATATATTGGAGAAGGTTCGAAATTCACGTGACATAGAAAACGGGGGCCATTACCGGCAAGCTCGAGATGCTCATTTCTATACATCTATTTATTTATTTATTTTTATATTTTTATTTACGTTTGTTTTTTTTTTTTTTGCGATTTCTAGTAACGTGAATGTAACGATCGCATGCGAGAAAGGAAGACATTATTGATGCTCAAGGAAAAAAAAAAAGATGCGAATTTTTCGTGTCATTTTTGAAGGAAAAGAATACGCAGACGAGGAATCGGTTATGAGGGAATGTGGACTGAATATTTATGATGGGATCCAAATTTTTGAGTTTTGTTTTCGTTTTTTTTTTTTTGGTTTTTTTTTTCGTTTTTGGTATGCAGATGGTCGGAAAATACCGTGAAATAAATGTAGTTTTTTACGGTTGGTATCACATGAATTTTGTCACTCACGTTATGCGTTGTTACACTGAGAAATGTAAAGACATTTGTGGAGGGAAAAACTTATTGTGGTATCGTGAATATGAATGATGTTGCATGTTTATCTTTTTGTTTGGGTGATGATGGTAATGAGTTTTACGAGAGCGTGTGTTAGAATAAAGAACTCCGGATAAATACATGGTCGAAAAACCTTCATACCAATTATTCCTTTTCTCAATTTTTTTTATTTTTTTTTTGTTAATTCAAGAAGAACATCTTTTATTGTCTTTTCAGTATAAAATACGGCTATATAAGTGTAATTGTTTTTTACTCCGGAAATGGTTTTATCTGAAAAAAATAAGACCTTGTTCAGAGATTTAGTTCTAAAATCGCACAAAATTGAGGGAAGTGGAAAAAAAAGTTCGAGGAAACAACTATTTATCTTTACTAAGCAAGAGTTCAACTGCTTATAGATAATATTAAAATCATAGCAAACTAAATATTTTACTCTTAATTAAATAATTAGGCTAATTAAAGGAAACCCACCCACTCTCATTATCTCTCTCATTTAACTTATTTATTTTCTTAGCATTTAATTACTCTTAACATTTCATTTATCTATTTTTGTTAACGTTTCATTTATTTGTTTTATTAACATTATTTATTTATTTTATTAGCATTATGTTATTAACGTTATTTATTAAAATGTATACTACATATATATATGTATTATGTCTGTTCCGAAACACGTATTCGTTTTTTGAACCAATTTACCGACTAATAATTCTGAGATTTGTGAAAGCTTTGAGAAATGGTTTATAGTTCCCGATGTAAAAAAATTGCTGTACACATATATTATTCTATAATTAGAGTTTTCCAAATGAATTTATCAATGGGAACATACAGAATCTGTATAAAAACTCTGACGTAATTTTTGGAATTTTTATCTGTAGCGTCGTCAATTCATAATCGATGAAACTACACACTATAAAATTTTGTCTAAAGTCTCTAATACTTCAATTAGCCTCTAATTATCTGTTTTAATTGCATTAGTGTTGAATTATTATTCATTCTTTGTTGGATTTTTTTTTTGTCTTTCTCATCTGATGTGACTAAAAAGGGAGAGAGCGAGAAAGAAAAAAAAAACCTTTTTTTAGAATACAATCCCTGGATTGCGAAACTCTGAATTTTTGAAACCGGTTTATACGATGAAACTGTCAACTCAAATTTTCAAACTGAAATTTAAAAAATTAATGTTCCTCATCTATCTCATATAATTTGAATGAGAAAGTTACACAAAGCAATTATCTGGAATCTTTGGCAGTATTTCAAAATGAAATGAAAAACAGCAGCGTGCAGAAAAACATGATCTAAAAAGAAAAAAAGAAAATAACATTATTTTCCTTAATTAGGAAAGATAGAATACAAATCCAACATTCCAAGTGGGAAACGTGAATCCGGAAATTCAGCTCCTAGATAGATTCTACTATCGAGACCAGACGCCTTGGAAATTAACACTAACAGAGGGAAATTTCCGAGTGATTGTCAAAAACAGAAAGCAAAGATACCTTCTCAATATCAAAGCCTGAGGAAAATTAAGAAATCGAAAGTCCAAGCTATCACAATCTAAAACAATAAATACGTAAAAAACTCCCAGAAGATGACCGAGAAAATTTGGGGGTCCACAAAGCTCCGACGACTTGGAAGGTACCTCTACCGACTTCACGAAGAACTTGAAATAATTCACCAGTATCATGGAAGACTCCAACAGCATCATCGGTAAATTGTGCCGAGATGAACGAGTCAACATGGACACCAAAATGTCCGGTGAATACTTCATGATCAACGCCATAAACATTTACGGCGAGATGGACGAGCTATTTTTGAAGCTTTTGAACTAATTTGCATCGCTCTTAAGGTGATAAAAAATTATTTCCTGCTCCACCGTCAAGGACGAAACTTATTCTCTTGAAGCAAACTAAGCTGACGCACATTGTATTTTAGATAACACACAAAATCACATATATACCTTATTTTTCTTATGCACTTTACACTCATTCACACAATATACACATACTGGCACAATTTTGCTTCTTTTTTTTTTCTACAGGCCTCATGAAGGCAACTTGTAAGTTGTTAGATAGCCTCGTGAGGCTTAGGAAGTGACTTAAAAAATTAAGTTATGTCCTGTTATATTTCAAAGTACAGTCGAACTTGATTAATTCGATGGTCAAAGTCACAGAAAAGAAATTCGAATTATTCAATTATTCTATCTGATATCCGTAAAAATGACTACAAAATGCAACTTAGTCATCAATATTCTTATTGGATGATAAATATCGATTATTAAAACTTTAACATCAGTTACGAAACTTTTTCCCAACATTTAATAATTTAAAATTATAATAATGGTACTAGCTACTACATTATTCCACTGTTCTGGAATCAGCATCACTGCAGAATTTCTTCACCGCCCTCAAAGCCTGATTTACGGAAAGAACTCATTTGATCATTCGTTCCGGAAATATATCCCAAATTCTGCTTGTCATTCTTATGCTATCAAAGAAATACACTTTCATTAACGTATTGCAATTCGTATCTTGACTATTAAGGATTCAGATTTCGAATGCTACACCTTGATCCATTGTTTGAGCAACATAATCGGTATAAAGTGGAGCACATTCTTGTGATGTGTGTACTCCAGCTGAACAATATGGAAATGGACATTAATATCAAAGAAAGAGTAGAGGAAAACTTAATTTTCAAACCTTTATTCATCTTTAAAGATTTGTTGTTTAACAACTTGGTCGAGAAAAGCAAAGTCTAACTTCTTGCAGATTTTTTTTTTCAAATTAGATTTGTATGTGTGTGTGTGCCCATACAAAAAATCATTTTTTGCCTCCACCTTCGAATTATCCAAAACATTAAAAAAAATTCTAATTAAACAAGAAATTCTAACATCAAATTAGATGGAAAATCCAAGAGGAGTTCGTAAAAGTTCGAATTAATCAAGTTCTAATGTATTTACTTGCTTTGATGTTTACTGGATAGCACAACAAACAAAAATGATCTGTATAGATGATGTAAAGTAGTGACTCCGATTGTTTTTATAGTGTCACACCTTCTGCAAAAATGACCCCCCCCCCCCATTCCGACTTACCGGGGGATGTCAACTCTCAATTTGAGAATTACTGATGTAAACGTAACACATAAATGAAGATAAAAATCTGTTTTATGACATTTCCCAAAATCTTATGGATTTAAACTAAGCAAAAAGTTTGGACATTCTCTATCTACAAATTCCATCCTGAATCTTCAGTGATTGTCCGCAGCAAATATGTCGATGTTATTCAATATATTGGCTTAAGGACCTTCTATGCTTCATTGACATTAAAGATCATGTTTATTCATGAGATTTGGAATCAAACCAAGACCTATAACTAAGAAGTTTCCCAGTCCAACAAATTCCAAAAAAAAAAATTCAATTCAGAAACATATCTATTTTATTTTTATGCGCACAGAACACATCCTGATGATGCCTTTAAGTTATCGCTCATTCAACGTATACCAACGGAATATCTAACATTGAACCAAGTCCGTCAATTCGTCAGAGACTGTTGAATGCAAACGCACATGCACTCGCAGTTTAGAACCGAATAAGGATCGCTCTAGTTTGGCCCGAGTCTAAAGCTGTTATCAGCGAATATACCTCTTGGGGGCGGGAGGGAGGGAGAATTTCAATATCCAGTGATGTGTATGTGTTTGCATATCTACGTGGCTCTTGTCCGTTAGCGTGAATATTGACACTTTGAAGTGGAATATTACGCACAATGTTTGTTTTTGACAAATACTGGCATGTTATCCGAATACTATCTCGCTTTCTAGGGGGGGCAGTGTCGCCGCAGAATATTGCGAGGATCATATTTCTAGACGAGAATTTGAGACGACTAGTGAATATTACATTACATAGTATTCCCGGAATATATGACGTGCAAGGTACGTAATTAAAAGCAATTCTCTGTGTCTTAAGTTTGTCATTATCGCCATAAACCAGGGAACATTTTTTCATCACGCTCACTGTTTACGATTGGTATAAAAACACCCCTATAGGGCACTGTCATGTGCTTATCCCTTTATATCCTGATGGTACTTGAAAGTTTCGCTTTAATCAAACGCTTATATACTCGTAATATGAGCACTTTTTATGAAAATATCTACAAGGACACGATGAGTGTAGTTCCGAGAGCAAGCATGGCAACTAAAGACAGAAATCCTTTTTGTTTTTGCTGTAGGCATTTTATCTTTGCCATGTAGCATTAGGAAGAAGTTTTGCAGTAGAGCTGATTTGCATGTTGAGTGAATTTAGTGACTCTAAATACCAGTTTATTGGTAATATCAGTTTTTATTCTCTTCTATACTGTACAGATAAACATTCCCTGCATTTTCTTGAAAAATTACATTTTTATTTTCTATCATAGGTTTAAAAATGTATTCCGGTACTGTAAATTACCGCCAGATAATGGGCGTATTTCTTTTTCCTGTAGTAACAAATACTCCAATGTGGGAAACAAAATAATGGGGATGATTTTTTCTGAGACAACTACATTGAGTCGTCGAGATCGAGTTCGGGTGAAAAAAAGACGTTGTAGCACCTATGACATTCATGAATTGGCGGAGTGGACTAGGCAGATATGCTGCGCTCACTATATGACAGGGACAGAAAGTCAAAGAAATGGTGGCACGAACTTTTCTTCGCGATGCTTGAAATGGCATATGTCATTGTGTATGTCATTTATAAAGAAATATACACGGAGAAATTTCACTATTGGATTTTCAAAGAAACTTGCCAATGGGACTCGTAGCCGAAGGAAGTATCCTAGTAAAGAATAGAGGTCGTCGTGCTGTCAGCAGCACACCAGAACAACCACAGAAGAGAAGGAGGAGTAACATGTCTATGCCCAAACACATCAGGAACCAGAATCTGGGAGTTGGTTGGGCTACATTTGTCCGGCAGAAGGGAAGATGCGAGATGTGCCCCATTTAAAAGATACGGTCCGAACACACACAATATCCATTTTGCAATGTATTGCAATGTATTGGCTCTGTTGTTATGAAAAAAATTATAATTTTCAGAAGTACCACACATCTCGAGTAGTGTAAATAAAAATGTGTGTGTGTTTGATTGTTTTTCCTCACATATTACCCATAATCCTGTCGGCACTTCTAAAGCACCAGCTGTATAATTGGTCACTAAAACACTTTAAAAAGTATTTTACTTTTTACTAGGGTTATTCTGCACCTAAAGTTCTCTGATAATGGAAAAATTCAATTGAAAAGTTACCGGTAAATTAATTTAGGATACAAACAAAGGGTTAAAATAAGATCATTATAGTGAGACTTATTGAATGTAACTTTACATTCAAGGAGTCACTTAATACGTCAGTTATTGTCACTTATATGGCAATTATGTAGTCACTTATATGGCAATTATGTAGTCACTTATATGGCAATTATGTAGTCACTTATATGGCAATTATGTAGTCACTTAATATGGCTTAATTTTGTCGATCAACACCTCACGAGCACGAAATCAAGCACAAGCCTCCGTCTATTTTATATGCTTTAATGATCACACCGAGATGCTCATGAACAACGTACAGATACAACAAAAAATACCTGTCATAATGCATTGCATTTCAAATATACCTGATATAAATCACGCACCCATGTTTTTTAGGGGATTCTTAACCCTCCCAATTTTTCTGACGTAATATTGCGATCTATGGAAGAAGTACAAAACACCATTCTTATGTAACAATCATCATCAAAAGCATATCATTTGGCACACCAATTGTGTGTGCCGACTTGAGACAAGTAATCTTGAGAATTTTTTTTTCTTGTGCGTTGATATAAAAACACGTTTTTCACTGGAAAAACTTTTGCTTGTCTTTGCATGAGGGCTTGTATACTATAATAATTTCATAAATAGAGAATTTGAAACTGACTGATGTGTAATCAAATTAGAAATAATATCAAGTGCAATACGGCAAATTCACATTGGGAAAATCTCCAAAAATTTATGCACCCGTTGGGCATGTAACTTACCTTAACTTAAAGTTTGGCCCATGAGTTCAGGGGACACCCTGGACAGCCATAGCCGATTTACTATACGGTACCCGACCTGATAGGTACGGGCCTAGGTTAGATTGGCTAGATTATGCGACTGAGAAAAAGATATTTTAGGAGCATAAATTTTACAGTGGCTGCAGCATAAAAATGCACACAGGCATCATAGTTTTTCATACCGCATCTTGTCCATTTCCGCACTTCAGATTAAATTAACCAACCAATAAATTTTAATTATTGTATCAGATAGTTTCGTTTTTATTGACAGATGACAATAGGGGGGTTTTGGAGGTTTTTTCGTACTGTAATTATAATAGCAAAGTGTGAATCGTGTAAATTCGGTCAACAAGAATAAAGCTCGTCCTGTCATTGTGAAATTTCGTGACTCTTCGATCAGAGATAAATGGATTCAAGCCGCGAAAATTCGTAAGGGTTTGTTGGCTAGTGAACTAGACGATAAGTACCCTTCGACTACGCTGTTTGTGAACGAACATCTTACAAAAAACTTAAAGAATCTGTTTTATGAAGTGAGACAATTTAAAAAAGCCAATTCATACAACTACGCTTGGATTAGGAATGGGAAAATACTATTGCGAAAAGGTGACGGTGATAGAGTACATCACATTAGAAATATCAAAGATCTGGACAAAATAAACATTAAAAGCAGTGAATCATCAAGTGAATGAATACGAGGTAGGTCCGACGTCACCTTATCTTGACTCAATTGATATTATAAATGAATTTTCAAATGAAAGTAAAATTAATATTATACATGTAAATGTCAGAAGTATGCGTGAAAATTTCAATCAATTGATGATATATTTAAAAAAAATAAATTACTCATTCGACTATATCTTATTAAGTGAAATTTGGATAAAAAATGATGAAATAGATTTATATCAAATACCCGGGTATTATATTATTTGTGAGACAAGAACTAGGAATAAATCCGGAGGAGTAATAGCATACATAAAAAATGTTCATGCTGCACAAAAAATCGATTTGCATATGACTACAGCAGAAATAACTTGTTCATATGATTCTAATCTCGAGTTGTGTATAATACTGATTTATAGAGCACATGATTTCCAACCAATGCAATTCGTAATCGAATTTGAATCCATTATTAGCAATATAAAATATCAAAATGTAATTTGTATGGGAGATTTCAATATTGATATCTTAAAAATAAACTATGAATCGGAGGAATTAACAGGCATGATGGCGAAAAATGGATTTTTGTCTTATACTAATACGCCTACCCGATCAACATCGTGCATCGATCATATATATATAAGAAATGCAAAATTAAACTGGCAGTATGAAACTGCAATAGCCAAAATTCATATAACTGATCACTGGCCATTACTTTTAAATGGTTATAATGCTGAAAAAACAAAAATTACAAAATCTGAAACTCATGAGCAGAACAACATTGATAGGGTTGATTATGTAAGCTTTGAGACCTGCATAAAAAATTATAAAGTGAATGAAAATGTTTTCTCGGAGAAAAATGTGAATATATTATACGAAATATTTATTGATATCATCTACAAACACCGTTGTTTGTGGATGAAAAGTATTAAAAATAATAAAAATGGAAAGAAAAATGAATGGATAACGGTTGAACTAAAAAAAATGATTGATATTAAAGAGAAATTATATAAAAAATTCAAGCGAAACGCACATAATCAAGAAGCCAGGTTAGAATACAAAAATTATGAAAAAATGCTGAAAAAAAAGATTAGATATACCAAAGAGGAATATTTTTACAATAAATTTAATGCTTGTGGAAACGATACAAAAAAGCAATGGAAAATCATTAACAACCTAATAAATAAAAATGAGAAAATAATAAAGATACCCACTGATGAAGATCTCGGTATTGTGGTAGAAAAAATGAATGACTATTTTATTAATGTAGTCAGCAATGAATCAAATGAGACAGATACTGATAACGATCATTGTCCAATTCAAATGTCTTATAACCAAATTAATTCTATGGTTTTTACTCCAGCGGAAGAAAAATATGTTAAATACATAGTTATGAAATCAAATAATAACAAAACAATTGGATACGATGGCATTAATGCTAGAATGCTAAAAATAGTCTGTAAACATCATCTGCGGTTCATAACATATATAATCAATACTTCAATTACTGAAGGTACTTTTATTGAAAAACTTAAATATGCCATTGTTAGACCTATTCACAAAACTGGAAATATTAATAATTATAATAATTATCGCCCAATATCGATACTTCCAATTATGTCTAAAGTCATAGAACGGGTTATGAAAATGAAAATTATGGATTTCCTCAACTCTAACTCTTACTTTGCAAAAAACCAATTTGGATTTCTTGAAAATAAAAACACAGAAATGGCAGTTCTAAAACTCACTGAATACATTTACAAGAATGTCAATAACAATAAAAAAACCCTTGCTGTTTTTTTGGATTTACGTAAAGCATTTGACAGCGTTGACCATAAAATACTTCTGGACAAAATTAATAAGGCTGGTATAAGAGGAAAAATACACGACTGGTTTAAAAGCTACTTAACGAACAGAAAACAGGCAATTAAAATTAAAAATGAAATAGGATCTTTTAAGCAAATAGTAAGCGGTGTCCCACAAGGATCGGTACTCGGAGCGATACTCTTTTTGATTTATGTAAATGATATACAACACCTACAAATGAATGGAAATATTATTAGTTATGCAGATGACACAGTGCTCTTCATTTCCGATAATGATAACCTAAACCTTAAATATAAAGCGGAAAATGATATGACAATAATTTCACAATGGCTAAAATATAATAAATTGACCCTTAATTTAAATAAAACTAAATTTATGCATTTTCAATTATATAATAACAGAAATATAGAACCAATAACAATACAATATCATGTAGGTCATTGCTCACGCAATGAATGTCGCTGTACTGAAATTAAGGAGTCCGATGAAATAAACTATCTTGGAATCGTTTTTAATAAAAACCTTAAATGGAAAACTCAAGCGGTGACAGTAAGCAATAAACTAAAATACATCAATACCAGGATTTACTGCTTGAAAAATATTATATCCCCTAAATTTCTTCGTACTATTTACTTCGCATGGATTTTACCAGTCATACAATATGGTATATCGGTATGGGGCGGTGATTATGACTCAAATATAAATATAATAAGAAACACTCTGAGAAAAGTTGTGAATAATGTATCTGAAAAAATAAATATAATCCAAGACTGTCACAATGATTATAGATTTAACATCAATAAACTCTATCTTTACAAAATATTATTCTTTATTCAGAAAAATCCCGATTGGTTCAGAATTAAACACCAGCAGAGACAAACAAGACAACACGGAATTCAATACGCCATAATTAAACCAAACAAAGCCATAATACAAAAACAATTCATATACATAGCACCTAAAGAATATAATAGATTGAATAACGAAATAAAGACGGAAAAATCACTGCACAAATTCAGAAAACTACTCATAAACAAAATCAACACAATTGAATATTAATCCCATATACATGCATCTTTTTTTCTCTCTTTACGAATGTAATGTGAAGACAATATTATATTTTAATTATATACACCATTGGTCTGTTGTCAACCCCAATATATACTACACTATCAATATGCCCTGGACGGATTATGTAATCCCTTGGGCTAATATATAAATGGTAATAATATATATGTTTTTTTTGTTTGTTTTTTTTGTATATTGCGTCTGTATTATATGTTGTAATATGTGTGTGTGTAATAAATTTCAATTTCAATTTCAAAAAAAAAAAAAAAAATAAGAAATATAATACGTTCGACGGTTAGGAGAGAGAGAGTAATTTTATTTGTAATATTTTCTTTTTCACACACCGGTTCATATAAATGATTTCCCACATTTATATGCCGCTTCTCAAACATTTTCACTTTATTCCAGCAGTCTGCAATGAGGGAAAAGTTGACGAATACTGAACCAAACCGCACGAGACCCATACTTCCAATGCGATGATACAAGCACGACCGCACAGTGGCCGATAAGGTGACTGAAGAGCGTATTTCTACAGTAAAAAGTCACCCACCTAGAAATTAGTGCATCGACCGCCCCCCCCCCCTTTGTGCGAGATATATGAAAGAACAAGGAAATGTCGAACGCTGTAGTTAAATTCAGCAATGATCTATAACTCCCGGTCTAATTATCTCCCGTGGGCACAAAATGGCCCTGCGGCGGCAAAAAATGATCAAAATCAAACACAGCTGAGATGTAAAATGGTAGTAAATTACCCCTCTCTCAATAGTAGTACCTCTCTCTCTCTCCTGTAGATTCCAATCACCACACAAACACTGCGTGGAACTTTCGAGATCCAAGAAACCATTGAAGTTGTCCATTCCCGAGAGATAAAATAAAACTTATATCCATGTGCTCTAGTTTTTCGGTGTTAGATTCGTATTGATGTGGTCCGAGCCGAAGCTATAAAGCCTTCCAGGCCATTCATCCTTTCCCCCCGTTGTCTATCTCCCTATCGGTTCCCAACATCCATCTCTTTCTCTTTGTCGACGTCCACTTCCTCTCTTGCTCAACTTCCACTTCGTCCCAATTTCTTCTCCTTCCTCTCGGTGAAGTCCGAAAACAGCAAGCACATACACATACACACACATTCGAGAAAAGAGCGAGAGAGGGTGGGAGATAGACTTGTGTGTAGGGTATGGAGAACAGAAGGGAGATTCGACATTGTCGGTGCGGTAGACAAAAATCGATTCTGGAAGCGTGGGCGGGCCCAAGGGCAGGCCTTTCGGGTTGCAACCGAGGACTTTCACATGGTTAAGAGTATTAGAAGAATGGATACTTACTCGTATTTGGCGGGAATACACTTGAAGAAGAATGTTGAAGGATGGTGGTAGGGATGGTATGAAGCTCATTCCTTTTTTCTTTTTCTCATTCCCCCTCCAGAGATTAATGGCGATTCTTGATTTCCCGTGGACGTATGTAAGTCGTTCTGCAATCAAGGCTTCCGCATCTATGGATGGAGGGTGGTCGAAAAACTTTACCGGCTTGTAATTGACCCGGGTAAAATCGAAAACCCCAAAACTTTTCCTTTATTTTCTTATCGATTACTGTATATGTACATGTGTAAAGCTTCACAGGCTATAGTTACAATTTCTAAGTATATGGGTCAATTTCAAACATAGGATTAGGGTGCGTTCGTAAATTAGTTTAATTTTGTAGAATATCTTTCCAAAGTATACGAAGCCAGAGCTTAATAATGTGACTGATTCGGAACAGCTTGAAGCTTCAACCAATTCTCGGATCGATATCGACATTTGTATGCATTGTATTGGATCGATTTTTCAGTAAAAAAAATATGTTACACACAAAACAAAATCAGCCTAGGGCGTTTTATATATGTTAGTGTTTGCATAGATTCATAACTTAATTTTTCCTGGAACCTCATCTTTTTGAAGTAATAACTACTTGTATCCTTCAGGCATTTTTTGTGTGACTGTAAACCAGATATCTTGTTCTTATATGTCCTTTTGTTACCCTTCTCCACCGCGCACCAACTTCGGTGATATTGCCGTACGCAATTTAATATCGATCCGGTTGGGTCACTAATTTTTGTGCTGTTACCCTGATCGAGTTGATTTATTAAAAGTGAAAAAGGTAAGGGACTCGTCCTAAAATCAGAAAATTACCCATTTACTATATTCCGCTGTCACCACACCCACCTCGCAACTACGATTCCATCTAATCCAACAAGTGGCTCCCGATCCATGATCGGCATCTAAAATCGAAGATTTCTGGAAATCTATATAACGTCGACGTTTCAAGGTTGGCTACACATTGCTTTCTACAGTATGCGGTAACTTGATGAGGATTGCGATATGTTTGGAGAATCATTCTGGACATTCACTGATAAATTACACCAACAACATCCTAATCGTAAAAGTATGTATTGGTTTTAGAGAGCTGAGGAGTGTCCGAAGCTAAATTTCACCAAATACGCAAGGGCTATACTTTCAGAAAATGTAAATGCGAATGAAAAGCAGTATTTGTCAATAAATTATATGGACTTGATTGAAAAAGAGCGTAATACAGGGAGGGGAGCTGTTGGAAATTTACAGAATGTTATGAAGTCCATGGAAGATTGTGTCGGTGTGAACTTATTGTAAAAAAAATCCACACCAGAGAATCCTAAAATTTTATAATTATGTAATGTTTTATTATAATGGTATTGAACTCGCGACACCTCTAAACATCCTTTGGTACTTCAGGCCTCAAACAGTATCGCGCGGCCTCAAAACATATACACGCACATTTTCCAGCATGGACCGGGTCTTCTTAGACCACCTGCTAATATCTCTTCATTGAGACAGAGGGGCGAGCCACGATCTGGTTGGGAGGAGGAAGGAGGTCCTAATATATATTTAGCAGCCCCGTGCGGTTATGGGCCTTCATATACTGCAACTGGGCAGTTCTGGAAAACGGAAAACCTCACTCCTAGCGAAATCATGAAACAAGAGAAAATACTTCGTAGTTTGCACATAAAAACGTTTGTTATTAAATTATTTTCAACATTACATAATTAGAACATTTAGACAAATATTTTTCGATTTTTGGTATTATAAATTTTTAAATAGATATTGTTCTGAAACGGTTTGTAACGAATATTGCATACGTACGTGCATAAAGATCCACCTATAATTAACATCCAAAAAGGTGTTTATAATATAAATGAATCTTTCCTTCCATGAAACAGAACAAAAAAAATCATGATCTCACCTAAACTTTTGCAACGAACTGCAGTTTGTTAGAAAATGAAAGCTAAATTCCAGTTAAAACTTTTAAACATGAGTTTTCTCCTGAGAGAACCATGACTATTACCAGGGAATAGATGCGATAGAAGGATATGTTCTTTCAGAGGCTATTTCAGCCATCATTTTTTTATTTGGATCAGTGAGGGCCAGCAGACCTCCACCTACGAGATTTCCCTTAAAAAAAGCTTTTATTCGGAAAAAAGCATGGGAGCGGCATAATTTAATCGAAACTTACCCGGATCAAGAATCAATTTTGACAGGTAAGGATGTGTGGAAGTCCTCTCAACGTGGTTTTTTCCATTCAGCATGTAAATATTAACTTTAGTGTGCAGAGAAGATCACCAACTTTTTAACTGGTATCTATCCATCTATATATCCGCTCACTAATATAGGGTTGATTCTAAATTCGTGCGACAAACTATAATAGATGACATAAGCTATCTAAACGAGCATTTTGGATCATAGAATGTGCTGTCGAATCGCAATAGCAAAGGTGATAGAGGGTGTTTTTGGAGAGCGCACAACAGCACTTCAAAATAAAATTATATTCCCCGATGGGTTTGCTGCGATATGTGCAAAAAAAAAACCATTCGAGGGCACATTTGTACCTTCGGATTGGATTGAAGTTTTTATTATCATTATTATCATTGGTGCGAAAACCATCAAGACCATCAAACAATGATGAGCGGTATAATGACTTGTGGTAGAATTCGCATTACCCAGGTTGCACCATGAGAAAACCTACCGCTTTACAATACCCTGCATCCTCGAATGGTTTTTATTGCATTTATTTCAGCAAATCCGTCAGAAAAATTTGATATTTGCTTGTGAAGTGCTGTTGTGCACTCTCTAAGAACACTACATACTGCCTTTGCTATTGCGATTCGACCAAAAATGTTTATTTAGGAGTCTTATATCACTTCTCAAAGTTTAACCCATGAATTTAGAATCACCCTGTATAACATTTCCCCACTATTTTTCGACGGATACATACAGCACTGCTATCCGTTCACATAATTCGACATAATTGATTGAATTAATTTTCAATCTCTGGGGTAGAAATCGAGGCTATATATATCTTTAAAGTATGTGATTATTAGCCGATGACGCCGTTATTATTATCAAAAAATAAAATATTAGACTCCCGTTTCAAGAGGGGCCATTATTGATTCGTTGATGGTAACGTAAATATCCAGTATATAATTGGAATAATTATTACCAAAGCTGAATAAAATTGTTTTCCTTTCACCGAGAATATTCCTAAAGGAACAAATCGATCACGAAAGAAGCAAAAATTCTTGAGACTGGTGTCTCAATTAATTTATTGTGATGGACACGTTTTATTTAATTTGCTCCGTCATCTTAAGCACATTTCTTATATCTCTCACGCGTGATGCTTCGGCCTAAACGTGTTCCGCGTATTAACGCCATATCGTCAATCAACTGAAATTATGAAGAATGTTTTTGTATTTTCCACGCACATTAATTTCTTCCGCATTCTAATTAATTTTATCTCATGGTAGCTTGCAAGGAAATTAACTCCGTGTCTTTTTCAATCAAGGAGCCATTATTTTGGTTGATACAGTGAACGCTGCTTAATGTGATCGCATCGAGAGAGTCGGGATAACAATAACCGATTTGTAACTACAGGGTGATTATTATTTATTTTCACGTAGTCTGTGAGTATTTTCCAAATACAGCCAAATGTTATAGATATCTTAATGAGACCACGGGAGAGGGATTTATAAAATTTAAAAAAAAACGGTGAATTTTAATTTTTCTATCTAACATTTACTTACGTTTTTTATTGAAAAAAAAGTAGGAAGTTGATTGCACAGAAACAGCACCACACGTACATGGATCATATTGCTTACTATAAGCCCGACTAAGTCATTGTGAGCTGAATAATAGAAGTGTTTATTAATAAAGGAGCAAGTACACCTTCCAACTTCCAACGTAGTTTTGCAGGTTGATAACAATAACTCAGACAGAAAATAAATCTCTTGGCATTCGAAATGCGCAAAAAAAAAACTTTCGGTGGAAAAAAATATCCAAAAAACATAGTGCTGATAATTATAAACGATTTTTGTTTTCCATGTTGCGATATCGGTCCGTTCCGTATTTAGCTAAAGTTGTGAAATTACCTGTTATTCCAATAAACGGCGTCTCCTGTAATTTCAATTATATTCCGTTCAGCAGGGGGTGCACAACGTTTTCAGTCATCGATCGAGATATGCAGTACGTACTTCTCACGAGCCAGAAACTGGTATGTATGTGGCCATATAACCCCGTATTTTACGGGACATTTCCGGAATTTTGGCCGTACGGATTTTTTTTTAATACATATATATATAAAGTGTCCCGTTTTTTCCGTATTCTCAATGAAGCTTGAATTTTAATTTTTTACTGAAATTAAGGATTGCGATTATTTTCCTAACCTATAAATTATATGATGGTAATTATGACTGTAATTGTCATAATTAATATTATAGTCATATAAATATGTTCATCTTGCATATTTTTGAAGCATATAATTTTTTTGAATTACATTTTCATATCTGTTGCAACTTGCATTTGCTTCCCCCCCCCCTACTTCTCACTGTTAGCGATTTTTTTTTAGAAATTTTAGTAATATAGTTGGCAACTTTGTGCTTATCTACAGACGCTATAGAGATTCTCATCCCGAATTTATGTCAGGTATTTACGTGAGATTTTGCTTCCGACTTTCTGTTAAGTGAAATACAAAAAAAAAGTCGTGTATATATATATACACTTCAACGGCTTTGTCCCATCAAGAATATTTACACAATTTACTATAGACAGCACGATTGAACAGAATGGACAGCATGCACAGCAAAGAATGGACAGCATGCACAGCAAAGAATGGACAGCATGCACAGCAAAGAATGGACAGCATGCACAGCAAAGAATGGACAGCATGCACAGCAAAGAATGGACAGCATGCACAGCAAAGAATGGACAGCATGATTTAACTAATTCAGTTGTGGTTTTTGCTTTGTTCCATAAGAGAACCCCGGAAAATTCTCAGACGTACCATTGTGAACGGGATGAACCCCCTAATAATGATACTGGTACCACTCAAAAAAGTTGGTTGACCGTCACTTTCAGAAGCTATTACGAATGTATGATTTCGAAATTGGATACGTTGGGAAAAATGTCTTAATTGTAAGTATATGGGGCGTGGTAGTCCAGGGTTCGATAAGATACTCGCCTAAACTACCAAAGAATGTTTAGAGGTGTCACGAATTGGATACCAGGTTCGTCCTTGTCAGAAAACTTTCCTGACGCAGGGGTACAACACAGAAACGGTGACATGCCCGTAGAAAGAATTGCTGCCGCAGGGAGCCCCCATCGAGAGGTTAGCGCACCAATCTTTCGACGAGTGTAAAGAAAAACAAGCCTGCCGTTCGGAATCGTCAGTAAATTGTAAGTCCCGGTCTAATTAGCCCTTGTGTGCAGAAAATGATCGTGGTGCTACAAAAATGATCAAATGTAATGCTTTGTTGCGCTATCATCTCCTTTAACATTCTGGACGTCAGGCCTTACAATAGATATCGCAGAAATGGGGAAAACCACGGCTAGTTCCAACCACGTGAAAAACCAACCACAACCATGGTGAAAACCACGGTTCTATTGCCGGACATGCTCGGGCATGTAAAAATTTCTACCACGCATGTATTTCTGTCACCCAAATGCCCGACGTGAACATAAATGGAAAAAAGCAAAAAAAACATAAAACATTTTCGTTCATGATGCAAGTTTTCCTACATACAAGCGTGATATTCTACAGAAATGTTTTCTTTGACAGGCATAATGCAAACGTGTTGTCAACGTGTTTTGCAAAATTTTCTCAGGGTCCTAATATTTAAACTTCGAAGCGTGAATGCGAGCCGATCTCTCCGTTAAAAAAGTCTTGCACACAGAGAGCAACAGGCCTACAGCGCTACAATCACTCAATCACTACATTTCACTCACAGTTTGAAAAATCGATTGCAGATGGCGGCAGTATAACAAGTATTATACAGACACAGAAACAAATTCCACTGCAGGTTCACAACATATACATTCGATCATTTTTGTCGCACCACGGCCATTTCTCCACACGAGGGCTAATCAGAACTGGACCTACAGTTCATTGTTGATTCCGAACGGAAGTTTGTTTTTTATACTTATGCGGTACTCCCTGCGGTAGCAATGTTTTTCTATAGCCATGTTGCTGTGTTTCTATTGCACTCTATTGTGTCAGAAAAGTTTCTGACAAGGACGAACCGGGTATTGAACTCGCAACCCCTCTAAACATCCTTTGGTACTTCAGGCGAGAATCTTATCGACCTGGGCTACCGCGGCCTCACAACATATACACGCACATTTTCCAGCATGTCCCAGGTCTTCTTAGACCAGCTGCTAATATCTCTTCATTGAGACAGAGGGGCGGGCCATGCTCTGGTTGGGAGGAGGAAGGAGTTCCCCTAATATTTAGCAGCCCCGTGCGGTTATGGGCCTTCATATACTGCCACTGGGCTGTTCTGGAAAACGGAAAACCTCACTTCTAGCGAAATCATGCAACAAGAGAAAATTCTTCTTCGTTTCCATATAAAAACGTTAAAATATATTTTTCGAAAAATAATAAGTACATTTTACACACACATTGCCCTATTGTACTGTATATAATGTGTCCGCAAGGGATTAATAATTGATAGGGTGGATTTTCGTGCGTATTTTCTCTTCCAGAAGCAAAAATACTATCCGAAAAAAAAACAATATCTATCACAAAAATATGGGACCTCTTCTGCCGCCTATCGAATGAAAACTAAACTATCGGTAATATTTTTTTATGAAAGTTAACTGTTAATTTTGAACTGGTATGCAACATGAAAACAAACAAAATGTATTGTGATACTATATGCTATTTGTTTGTTTTACTGCACACCTATGTAAATTTTATGCACCAAAATACCAGTTAATATGACTGTTTGCCTGTAAAAAATACTTTTTTAAACACCAAAAAATATAGTAACCGGTATTTTGGCGCATAAAATGTACACCGGTATGCAACATAAAAATAAAAATACGGTCGACACTCACTCGATATACGTCACATTGGGAGGGTCGTTATATCGTAAGCAAAACATATATGACAGTCGTACTATGAAAACATTTGGAACTTATTCTACCTGCCGTTGTAATGGAATAGTCGCAATAACGTGAGGTGTCGATATAACGAACGCCGAATGTAAAAGTTTCATACCACATGTTATTTGTTTTCATTATGCATATCAATCCAAAACCAACAACAATTTTATTTTAAGGATTTTAACCGACAGTTTTGTTTGTCTTCGATAGGTGACAGCAGGGGTAACGCGCAGCGTAACGTGGTTTCTATAGTGTGACTCTTACGAAATTTCCGTCCTAATATTTCTTTTTTCTTCCACCATTTCGCACATTATTTCTCCCATTTATCCCTAATAGCGGTAATTTCCACTCAATTTCAGCGATATGTAATAAGAAAAGGTTTGAAGAACACTCTGAACTAAACCGTTCGAAGCCAAGTCTTTTCGTGCCAATAGGCAATTTCGTCTATTGCCTCACAAAGTGACACTATATATATAATGCCCTCTGAATTTTTTTTCCCCAGATATCCTGATTTGTGTAAGTGAATATGCGTTAGATCCCGGTTTTTTCAGGATTTATTTCAGTTTCTCAGTCCCGTGATCTGACCACCCTTTCATTGAACCTCGACAGTCCAAGTCCGGTTTCATACCATAAATTGGCTATTATTATACAGGGCGTCCTGTAAGTGCTCTAGCACGGTTTTTATCTCATCAACCGTCCGACGTAGATGTATGATTCCAATTTGAAAAATGCTCAACAGGTGTTCAAAAATTACCATGTGCCAGTTTTCAGAGTGAAAATACAGTGTGTAACAAAATAAAAAAATTTAAATTTTAATACGCCCCCCCCCCCAACTCCGTGCTCTAACTACCGATTAGAAAGTTATTGCCCTGTTTCTCCAGATACCAACAGAATGAATTCCATGTTTCTAAGTGCAATATTCACAGAGATATTGAATTAAAAAAAACGGGGGACATTTGGGAAAGAACACCGTTAAATACGCATAAAACGGTTTTTCCACATTTAGAGCTATTCTTTTTTTCCCAAATTTCCTTCTTTTTTTTTTAATTCGAGAGAATATCTCTGTGAATATTGCACTTAGAAACGTGGAATTTTTTTGATAGCATCAGGAGAGACAGGGCAAAAACTTTTTCTGATTGGAAGTTAGAGCACAGGGAGACCGCCTAAACCTTTAGATTTTTTTATTTTGTTACACAATTTGAGGGTATTTTCGCTCTTAACGACGGAGGCCGTTTGATCAGATAAATGCCGTACCAGCACTCACAGGACACCCTGTATAAGCGGCATTAAATTGCAACTCGGTGCTTCTTTTCCTACGACAATAGTGCGTATCGGATCGTCTAATTTTAGATATTTAATTGGTGACCATATTCCCTTTGAATTTCCGTTTTTCTTATATCTGTACATCTATTACTTTGAGTCACACGCCTGACCGGGCATGTTAATTATTGGAAATGGATCCTAGGATTTTCTTTTTTTGGCCTGTAGGGTCTCAAAGATTGAATCCCCTGCTCAAGGCCAGGTTATTAGTCTTTGGGGCTTCCTCCATGTGAATAGGAGTTCCCTTTTCGAATAATAAGAGCGGTATATCGGGGAGAGGGGACTAAAGCAGGACCTACTTTTTGGGAGGAGGGAGCACACAGGTTGATTCGAGGGGGTGGGGGATTGAGCACAGGGAACCTCTCCAAGGAAATTTTGAATTCTTAACCTGCAAAAAGAGCGATTGCAATTCACAGAAATTGATTGAAACTGGATTTTCAAATATATTTTCTATCAACATTTTAATTTTTGATCATCTTGGGGGGGGGGGAGGTATCTGCACGGGCTTCATACTCTCGCCCCTCCTCGTGTGCGTCTCTTAAAAGGGTACATTAGGATTTTACGAAATGCTTAGGCATCACACATTTAGGTATTTACTTACATTTGCGGTTGTGAGATGTGACCCTTCTGCATTACATGTGCGATACCTTATTACATAATCGTTACAAAACCAACAGCCCTAATCTCTGGTAAGAATATTTTGCATTATGGTTATTTTCGGGATTCCTTCTCATCAATGAATCTGTCATTTGAGGAGATTCAAATAACACCGAAAAAATTAAATATTTTTTCCCCTTATTTCTACAACTACTACTACCATAATACACTGCATGGGGGATATAATGTACCGTGTTTCCCTGCATATAATCCGCAGACTATTCGTTAAAAAAGCATCGGAATTTCTTGGTGCAGATTATATGCCGCTGCGTCTTTTATCTACAGCTTTTCCTTCTGGACAGTGGAATAAACATGAATAGTGTTATTATTCCGCATGCAATTCCAAGGATCACCGATCTGGGTATTCTTATTGATGAGCGGCTTAGGTTTTCTGATTATTGTTCAGTGGTGGTCAAAAAATCGAACAGAATGCTCGGTTTCATTCTCATAAAGGTCTCTGCGTTCTCCTAAAGTTATTACTCCAATTTTCCAGGGCTTGGTTCGTTCTGGATTGAAGTATGCCTTCAGGTTTTGGAGACCATGCTTACAGAGGGACATTGTAGAGGGGTTGGAGGGGTTGTAGAAAAGAGCTTCCTGTGTCACTGTTTGCACACGGGGCTTACGTTATGGAGAGAGACCTGATTTTTTTTTTGAAAATATTTGCATAGGAAGAGCATAGGTGTCGGGGGATATGATCGAAGTGTTTAAAATTTTCAACGGGATGTATAAAATGGGACCATGAGTTCTTAATACATCAATCAACTGCTTCGACAAGGGGACACCAGTGTCGTTTAATAAAGGGCAATTCTAGTTTGTAGTGTTGCAGGGAGTTTTCCTCTAATAGTATTGTAAATAAATGGAACAGCTTACCTCCGGAGGTCATGACACATTTAAAAAAGAAATACGATAAGTATTGGGATAAATCCAGAAGCTATCCATACTTACAAATGATACAACCATACAACCGTAATTTGTTATGTTCAGTATATTTTATCGTAATTAGTGTTTTTTATTGCTCTCTACGGGCTGCTGTATTTTTTACACAGTTTAGATATGTATTCGACATCCATATTTTTGTGGGCATCTTTTTTTGCCTGTTGTGTCCTTTGTATTTGTATTTGAATAATTTCGAAATGAATTTGCAAAAATAGGTATTTTAAGGTTTTCTTAAATTGGGTACAGATATGAGTATAAAAATCGAAGTTTCTTTAAAAAAACGTAATAAACAATCCATTCCATTAAGATTTCAATATTGATGAATAGAATTTTTACATGCAGATTATACGATGCTGCATAGATCGTGCGATGATATTTTTTTCTCAAAGCGGCAAATTTATGGATTATATGCAGGAAATTGGGGGTATATTCATTTCCTTCCGATACAGTATTTCCTAAACATTAGATCCGCGATACTTTCGTTTAAAATGAAAGTAAATATTCAATTAATATATTTAATTAAAAGACACGGAATCTGTCTGTAATAATACTGATCCTGCTCATCAAAAATAAATCCTAGAAATGCATCATTTTTCAGGAATCATAATGAATCAAACGATGCTACGGAATCCGAACACAACAGAAGGATAATTTGCTTAAAAAAATAAATAAATAAAAGAACACGTAATTAATAATTCAGACCTGCAATGAATGTATATATACGTCAGATATAATGTATTAGTATCTGTCCATGCTTTTTTAATTTTTTTTGTTTTCTCCCACATAAAACCCACCGACGATTCTCCATCGCTACTACGAACCATTAATTTGAACTTCTCCCACCATAAAAGCAGCTTCAGCTTTTGAAATATTGCTTCTTATTAACGGGGGAAAGATGAATGACGTGAGCAATTGCATAAATTTGCAGTTTTGCTGAAGCGAACATCATAAGAAATAAAATGTTATGTGTTAGAAATCTTCGCGTTTCCAAAGGGGAACTAAGTCTCCATCTTTTCTTTTTTTTTTTTTAAAATGAAGATGGAAGGTGGCGATTATAATACATCAAAGAAAAGTCTTCTCCGCTCTAAACATCGATTAATAATATTACTTTACTTTCTGGCTTATTTTTTAATGCTATTTATCCATCTAGAAATTTTAAATTCTGCTATAAATTTCAAAGGATTTAGGAAAATCCAAGTTTCTATCCCATTCTAAGATGTTAAATAAGAACATGAATATAGAATAAAAGGAACCCACGCGTATGTATTCATCGAAAATAAGGGTATAAACGCTGATTTGAATTGTGTCATCGACACCGCAAAATTCGATCGTATTTCTATTAATTACCTATAATGTATCTATAGACGCTATTGTACAATTTTGTAACATTTTTAGCTATTAAATGTGCAGCTTTGCACATGTGCAAAGGGTTCTTTAAACGTTCATTAACCGCAGTCAGTTCGAAGATAAAAAATTTCAGAATCCCCTTTACACATAAGCTGAGTTGTCGTATACTTCCATTTTATACTTTTTATGTTTGGATTTGTTGATTTGCTATAGTTTGGTCACACAAAGAAGGTAGTTACATACAGTGATACCTTGTGTGATTTAAAACCTGGGCTTACGAATTTTCCGTCTAACGAAGATTTTTTTCGTGATTTTTCTGCCTCGGCTAACGAACATTTTTGTCGATATGGATGCACGTGATAATATAAAACATCCACTTTTCGTGAGCTGCATTTTAGAGCTAATCATCATCAGAATTACTCTTACTAGCACCTGATTAACTCATGTTGACCTTGGAATCTTTTCCCAGGTGTATCTTCACTTCTGTTTCTGAAATTTTTCAAATAATTTAATTTAAAATGAAAGATTAAGCTGAATAGGAAATGCATTGAAAAAACAGGAGTCTATGTTGTCAGAGCGTAAGTTCTTACTGTGCAAGACTCTTAGCATCAAACTGAACAGTCTGGACATTCTACGAGATTATTTTTTCCCATCTGCATGTATCAGACAGGAAAATGAGCTCTCCGTATCACAAATGGATAGGAACACCTGCGAACTCGACTGGGTTTTGTCAACACCAGCTTTGATATACTGAAGCTGGTGTCGGTTGTGTAAGATTCTTATTTCTTGTGGATTCATCTTCCTGTAGATTCCCATTTCGCCAATTTTGAATCCGTTCATTTTAGCTTCAATCAGTTTTTTAAATTTTTTATAGCCTTCCTTGGTGTATTGAAAACCTTATCTTCAAATTTTTGACAGAACCTGGAACGAATCAAATGTTTTTCCATAGAAACCTATTGGAAATGAAGTTTCGGCTAACGGGGATTTCAGCTTCTAGAACAAACCATCTTCGATAGGCGAGAGATCACTGTGTTAGGAAAGTAATATTACTTCAATTCATCCATTTTTTAGATTTCTACGTTTTCAATAAGGCCCAGTATTCGCAGTACAATTGCAAAAAAATTTATAAAATATTGTTCCGATTCTCAATACGTGTCATTTGCGATGAAAGTTTTTCAGCTCGAAGAAATAAATTGAGCACTAGATAGTCCGGATTATTACACAAACTTGAAAACGTATTCACATCGATATTTACCATTTCATTTGTATTGAGAAATCTATCCGTAGACACCATTAGTTAACTGCGCTGCTGCTGTGCAGTCATCTGCGCACCGTGCTATACTCGCACCACGAAGATGCAGGTTCAAACCCCGTTGATGACAACTGCGATCGGTTGAAGTTTGTATTTCGCGGATTTAAACTTCAAGGTGCGAATGCAAACCGGTCGTCCACTCGAATCTCTGTGTGGAGAGATCAGGCAAACCTTCTATATGACACTAACATAATTCGGAAATTCAGCCATGCGCCATTTTCACGTAAGGAGGGTTGGTGCCCGATATTGTCTTCCCATGCTTCCCTATGGGAGAAATCTCCTTCTTTTAAGGGACATTTAAAATTTTTCTATTCCCTCTTTAAGCACTCAATTTTTTTCCTCAAATACTATGGATATATTTCTATACAATTCAACACGAGCTTTTAGGATTTTAAATGCGGTTTATTTTTTTCTTGAATTTCAATTATCTTGAACTTTAATATCATGAAACTTCTTCAAAAATCACCAAAATAGACCCATGTTTTGAGCCATAAAAAATAGTTTAAACAATTATAATGAATAATCTTCGTGTTAAAGTATGTAACCGTATAGTGTACCTTTGTGTATGAGAGACACACAAAGTTTCAAGACTTTGTATGACTTAGTATGAGTAGTGTCCGCGAAAAATTTTATTTGTCTAACAAAAAACTTAGTTTTGAGCAAAGAGCATTTTAGTGGAAAACATTAGCATGTATAATGCCTGCCAGCTAGTTTATAATAAATTATTTAAAAAATTGTTCTAGTACAGGTAGAACAAAAACTTGAACGCACAGAAAATTTCATAGTATTTGAAAATTGAAAAATTCGATAATATGTTTTTTGGAAAATTCACGTGCACCCTCCAACCCCCTTGAAAATTTAGAAGACACACACATTTCGCCATGTACCTATTCGTTCGAAATTGAAGTTTTTCAAAGGATGTTAGATAAGAAAGTATTTTGTGAGGTTAAGGTAACACAGAGAGATACCCAGAGTATCACACAAGCGATATAAACACTCTGTCCTAAGAGGACGAGGTTGTCACTGGAACATTAAATTGCGTGAAGCAGTGCCAACGGGACTAGATCTGCACGATTCAGTGCTGCGTCTATAATTATTAATGATTCATATAAATAATTGACAAACGTTTTTGATTCGGAAGCAAATTTTCCGCATAGATATGATGTGATTTTAGTGAGCGGGCAATTTTCTTGGGCGGAAAACGACGATGATAATCAACATAAAAACAATTTTTACTGCAAAAAGAAAGAAATTCAGGCACTTTTTACCATTGAACCAGAAAAAAATACCAGTTCCGCATGTCGTTTGCGTAACACCCCCCCCCCCAAAAAAAAACACATAATGTACAGGATAGTCATAAATAAACTGATACTACACAGACGTCTGTAGCGCCCATTCTGATATATTTTGATGAAACTTGGTACATAGGATATATGGATCATTGCAAACAAAAATTTCAATCAAAAAATAGTTCCATTTTTGACCACTAGGTGAAAAAGTGGCACTGTTTATTGCAATTACTTTTCTTCCTATGGTCCAAATAATAAATATACTAATTTTCGGTGAAGTACGTCCACACAACCGGTGCTACATAGGTCATAGTAGTGTCAGTTGAATTATAACGACCCTACTCACCACCTCCTAGAGATAGAAGGCGTCTGCACTGTTTACCATAAACGTTATTCAGACTACCTAGCAAGTTTGCCACATCTTGAAACACAGCATCCTATTTCGTTTCTTCTTATTTTGGCGTAGAATCTTCCTGATTGGTTCACAAATGCCGCAGGATGATTGGATGTGGGGCATAGAAATCGCCAATTCTGATCCCGATCATTTATTTTCCTCACAACGATGATACTGCCACGAGCAAGGAATTTTTTCCTTGAATATTTTGAGGGAAAATGGACTACTTACTGACGTCACAAGCACAGTGCGGAGACCTTCTATCTCTAGGAGGTGCTGCCCTACTCCGATCTATGTAGCGCCCGTTGTGGTGGACGTATTTCATTGAAACTTGGTGAGTACCTTATTTGGACCGTGTGGGAAAGACGACTGCGATGAAAAATCTTATCGTACATGCACTTTATACACATCCTTCTATACGGAATTTCCTTCGAATTGATACAAGACGGCATGTGTGTTCACAGTGAATGTGCGGCCCTAACGTATTCATGTCGTCAAAATTGTGCTTGTTTCATGTTCTTGCTTGTGCTGCCATCTACCTTCCATATTTTGAAGTAAATTTTTCGAATGCTTGAATTTTTCATGTTACGTGAACATCGTGTTGTAGGTAGGTCTGCTCACACCGGAGAGACTTTTTCAAATGGTAAACTGTCTAGCATTCACGCGTCAAAATTGAAATGACGCAGAAAGCCAACTGCAACCTACCACCACTCTGCATCAACGGGGTTCGAACCTTGATCCTCACGATGAGAGTGCAGCACATTGTCCGCACGACAACGCAGCGGAGCTATATCCTATGTACCAAGTTTCATCAAAATATCTCCATCAGAATGGATGCTACATACGTGTGAGTGTGCTTTATAATAGTTGCTCAATTTAATCAGAAAATCATTAAAGGAAAATCGTTTTTCGTACTGAGTTTTGCAAGTACATTATATCGACGACCGTGGTGGTGCAAATGTAGCATTTTCTGCATTTTAATTAACGTGGATTTTTGTTGAGAAACTTTTCCAGTCGATTAAAGAAATTAAGTCATCGTTCATCTTCAATACCTTTGACCGTTTTACGAGCTTTAATAGCATTTAGTTCTTATTTACTACAGTTCATAGATACAGGGTGTCCTGTAAATTCTGGTGCAACCTCCTGTAGTAGAGGTATAGTTTCAATTTAAAAAATTCTCAAAAAGCGTTCAAAAATTACCCTGTACTAGTTTTAAAAGTGGAAATACAGTGTGTCACAAAAAATCTAAATTTTTAAACGGTCCTCTTATTCTCTAACTTCCAATTAGGGAGTTGTAGCGCTGTATCTCCTGAGGCCAACAGAAATAAAATGTCATGTTACTAATTGCAATAATCGCTGAGGTATTCGAATTTATAAATCGGAGAAACGTTGGGATAGGCCAGCATAAATGAGGGAAAGGAACGTTGTTCGTCAGTTTTTGCTGTTCTTTCATAACTTATCTTAACGAATATTATACTTAGAAACATGGAATTTTTTTTCTGTTCCGCAAGAGATACATTGCAACAACTTTCCAATTGGAAGTTGGAGGACATGCGGGCCGTCTTAAAATTTATTATTATTATTTTTTTCATTTTGTGATACACAATTTTCATTTTCGAAACTGGTACAGGGTAATTTTTGAACGACCTTTGAGCCTTTCTTAAATCGGAATCATACTTCTACAAGGGACGGTTGATGAGATAAAGGTCGCATTAGCACTTACAGGACAACACCCTGTATATCCCTATATATTTAGTTATAATTAATATATTTAATATTTAAAAAATTTCTCGGATAAAAGTATTACGTCAATTAGCTCAACTAATTGGTTTTTTTTTTTTTTGGTTTTTTTTTTTGCTGTTTAGTCCAATGTGACAACAATCACCTGTAAATTAAATGGAGAGTCTCTTTCTGGCATTCGATCCCCCTCTTCCAGTCGTTTAACTATCTTTCTAATTGATATTTCTGGTTCGAAAAATCCTGAACACGTGCACGGGATATACTCAATCATTTGAACGCGCCACTGATATTTACGTTAAACTGACGGAACTTTGAATTAACAGCCAATCCGAGTTCAGTCGTTTTTACACGTCCCTATTTATATTTTGATAGAAATTGAACGCGTGTGAGATACATAAATCGACAGCTAGTTCTGATCACCTTAACCCTTACCCTGGCATATCAGAAATCACTATAAGTCCTGCAAAAAATGTCATCTCTTTTCTTTTGTGAAGTAGATTTTCTTCCAAAGATTAAGATTTTCCGCAAGTGCTAAGTAAGAGGGGTAAGAAAACGTGTTCCATGCAGAAATCAATTTCACAAGATATCTGGGAATGTCATTGTGCTAAAATAAAAGTCTTTCGAGACGATGAAATATCTCATCAATGCCCGTGAGTAGGTTAAAATTACGTTTCGGCATTGCTGAAGGTTTCAATTGACGCTGGATATTCTTATCATGGACACATCATTGCGTCATTCTTGCGGATGTTATTCCAAGAAACCCCACCGAGGTACGGTGAAGACTGTGTACAACGACACTGTCTACAACGATAATCCTGCCTATAACGATATTTTCTTCGATCTCGGAGGAATTCTTATTCAGTATGAGAAAGCGCAAATGCTTAAACTGCTCTCAACGATAACCTGTCTATAACGATATTTTTTTCTAGGCTCCTACAGTATCGTTATAGATAGGTTTCACTGTACATTCAGAAAATATAAGTGACATAAAGAGGCACTGAATCAGTTAAGAATAAAAAATGATTATTGAAGAGATTTGTTTTCTAATTTGGGGGGGGGGGGGTTAGCTTCACTATATTTACTTCCCATGCTTTCCTAAGGGGGGAAATCCCCTGCCTTCAATAAAACATTTAAAAATTTTCTATTAATTTTAGGCCTGAATTTTTTTTTTTAATTTTGTAGATATTTTTATGCAAATTAATGACAGTTTTTAAGATTTTATTTGATGGTAATTTTTTCCGAATTTCAACTTCGACAACACGGAACGTTTTTTATAAAAAATCCCCGAAATTTTACCCTATTTGAAGCCTGAAAATTCCCTTTAAATCATTTTAATAAGAAATCCCCTCTCGTAAAAGCATGTAACGTTAGCTCGTTAAAACTAAAAGACAAAGTTTCAATTCTTTTGAACAATCGTGTTTGAAAAAATATTCCTTAGTTCCTCATCTGATAAAAAAAATCCATAGTATTCAGAAAAAATGATTTTAATAGACAATATTAACACGCATACGTGTAATTTCTCTGCCAGCAGTTTATATTAAAATATTTAAAAAATTCACTTAGTGCAGGTAGAACAAAAACTCAAACTTAGTTAAATCCAGAAAATTCAAAAATTTAAAAACAGAAAACTCTGGTTTTTTTTTGCCGAATTTGTGTGCATCTACTACCTTAAAAAAGTGGAATATTCTGCGGAGTGAATAAAGTCAAGTTCTGAAGAAACGGTCCAGTTTGACCTGCATACTGCTCAACATTGTCTTTACTAGACGTGTAAGCAAATGCGCTGGAATAATTCAGACGTTAATCTATCTAATCGATCGTATAAAATAGGAAAGGAATGTAAAGAAGATGCTAAAGAGAGAAATAATGAAATGTTTCAGACTCACGTGTGTTGTAGCATAACCTCCAAAGTCCAGAAACAGTTCGCTTTTCGAGATGTTCCTTGTCCCCGGTACCGTTATACTTCGGATTCGACATGAGCTCGATGCTATACAGCCAAGCGTTGGAAGTGACGGCGATGGCCTGTGCTACCAGAGCCACTGTGGCAGCGAATAGTGTGAGCGCCCTGAGAAGACGAAGTGAAGCCTTTATCATGGTTCCGAAGCTGAGGGCTCCGAAGAACATCCGAGGCCTCGCGTACACAGCTGCTTCGTTTCAGCCTTAGGGTCGGACACTGGCGGCGGCGGCGGCCCCTTCCTCCTCCTAATAACCGAATAACAAAACATCAAGCGCTCGTACGACACCGGACGCAAAGTCGTACGCTCTTCTTCTTCTTCTGTCGTGCGGCCCGAACTCCCGCCGTGGTAGTAATAGTGAAGTGGCGGCGGCGGCGGCGGCAGTAGCCGCTTTTTGACGGACGACAACTGTCGGGTGGTTGCTTCTCGTATGGCTGTTGCTATTCCAATGGATCCGTCGCGATGTAGAATAATAAGGAACAATCTAATCAGACTTGACACGCTCCCACGAATCACGGCGGTGGTGGTGGCACTCGGGATCACGTTCGGCAACGACGGCAGCGAGCCCAATATCCACTTTGGGCCCGCTCGCGCGAGAGCACGTTTCCTGAGACGAAAAAGCACCATACAAGCACTAAGACAGAAAAGACATCATGAGTCGTGTTTGGGCGAAGGCGGGAGGTGATTACACTTTTCTTATTCTTGCGCCTCCTTCCAAGAAAGGATATGGTTCCATTGCACTTTCAAGTTGATTACTAAGAAGAAAATTTCCTTTCCTGCAGATTTATTTGAAAGAAAAATCGAAATCTCGAAGAAAAATTCAACGCAATGTGATGGATAAATAAATCCTCAAATAAATCTATTTATTGCTTCATATCTCTAAGTATTAAAGTTCCTCAATCCAAATGGATAAGTTCGCATAAAACATATTCACATCAGTCAGTGAGTTGGTTGTATAAATGGCAGTGATTTAATCATGGACAAATTAATAAATGCTTTTTTTTGGTCGTATTGTTCAATTACTAACATGTTCGTTCATCGATAAAATCTCATTGAAAATGTCACGTTCAATGAAAAAACGTTGAAATTCCTTGTATCTAAACGGCTATTTCTGATTACTATATCATCTCAAATTCACTCTATTACACAAATATTGAGCTTTTCTTGATTTTCTTTTTACTATCTCCATTCCTATCTATTCAAAATTTAAAAAAATTAACTCTAGTTCCATTAATGACTAAAAAATTCACCACCAGGTTCAAAATAAAAACCAATCGAATTCATTCAAGACATATTTACCCACCTTGATTTGACCTCTTCCTCTATTTCATTATATTTTATATATATATATACGTAAGCGTATATACTTCCAGAATGGTTCAAACATTTAGAATGCACACAAGCACACACGTATACACACACATACCGTATACGCACACACACACACACACACACTCGCGCGCGCGTTCACCGTGCCGTAATGCGTGCGAAGGGCGTGAGATAGCAGCAGTTAACTATGTTGAGTACCAGCCTATGAAGCATTTCCTCGCGCAAGATCTTTGACCGTATCATCATCAACGTGCCGCTGCTGCTGTTTCTGTACGACGGCAATGGTGGTGGTAGAGTTGGTGGTGGTGATGGTGATGTATCCGAGCTTGTTGCCCGGCCGCTATCAATCATTTCTGTGTTCTTTCGTCGCTATTCTTCTCACACTGCCAACTCGGTGTATGTCCATAGCCGTATATTCCTCCGGCTTTTTAGTCAGTATTGCGAATCTTTTCTTTCTTGTCGGCAATCGCCTTCCATCTCGTGTCAATAAATCCCACATCTCATCTTCGGCATCTTTCTTTGCAAATATATATATTTCTTTTCAGTGACGGTGATGAGACACTCGGGAAAAAATACTATTATTACTATTATTATTTTACGTTCACGGCGTGTATGTGATGGTTGCTCATGCACACGCGCACATTCTCTTGGATTCTCGGCTGTGTGTGCTCGCACGCAGTGCTCGACTCATGCACGCACGCTCATGCATGCTCACTCGTTCTCTTACACACTCTGCGAGCGGCGAGCCAGACTGAGATGCCGCGAGAGGGTAGGACGGCCACATCTGGAAGAGTCCATTCCAACGCCGGCGATGGTGGGATGTGCCGGAATCTCGATCAGCAGCATCATCATCACGGGGTTTTTTCCCCCCTATTTCTCCCGTTTTCCTTTTTTTTTCTCCAGATAACGCAGTTCAATATCTCTGTCTTTCTGATTTCTTATCTTTAGGGGAAAAAATATATTGTGGGAAAAATAGGGCCTAATGAGAAAATTTTTTAGTTTTTTTTTCTTTAAAAGTAAAATAAGCAAATTTGAATATTTTTGTCTTTTATTGCGATAAAAATATTCAAAGCAAATAATTTCATTTGCTTTTGTAGCGATGATCAATTTTTATTTATTTATTGTGTTTTTGTCCAATTAGTTGTGGCTGGGTCTTACGGGGCAAGACAAATAAGTCCACAAGATACTTGATACCCACTAAGAAATATCATTGCCAACAAGAAGCATGTTCAACCATACTTGAATGTAACGTTTTTATTTAAAAACACAATTTCTTTCGAATAAGTTTACATTCAGGCCTACTTGGGCAGTAATTTAAATTTTGATTTTCTTGTAGTTTGATTTAATTTCCTAATTGTACTTTGATTTCTATAGCTTCATTAATCAAAACCATTTTGAGTTTCAAAGTATCATTTTAGTAAATACCAAACTTTTTTCCCTTCGGAAATTGGAAGGGAAAATGATTTTTTTTTTAAATATTTTATGAGTGAAGGAACAAAAATGTAAAATTTAGTTATTATCCTGTATTATTTGATTTGCTTATTTTTTCCTTACATTTTTGATTTTCCTACATTGCTACAGTACGTAAAATAGATTAGAAACAGTTTGTACTAATCTATTTATTATTAGCTACAAAATTTATTAGGTCTTTTTACTTTTGTTTTAATATTCAATTTTGATTTCAATATTTAATTTTGATTTATCAAGACCAATACTTCTGGCATATCGAGACCATTGTATAATTTTTAAAAGTTTTTTTAAAACCAGTTTTCATTAGTGCTTGCTCTTGATAACTATGCCACCCGTATTTGCCATAAAAATTGAGAAAATAAAATTGAAATTATCGTAAATAAGGTGTCGTTATAGAATTCGCAGAATTTTTCTGGCAATGCTGGATTTTTCACAAAAATATTGGTATTCAAGAAAAAACCAATATTGAGAGAGGGGAAATAATAATTTTCTACATAATTTTTAGCCTATTGTGTGATGGTTTTTACAAAAATTTGAATCTCCATGCATTAATAATGTGATCATCCATTTCGAAACATCAATGGAGGGAAGAAGTGGTTAATTTAATTATATATATAATAAGCCCACTGTCGACATAACGGGCTCTATGGTTAAGGGATACTATTTATTAACCAAAAACTGAGTTGCAATAAACGAGACGGGGAATATATATTGAACGTAACGTTCAAAAATGAGAGATCTCGATACAAACGACATAGTAAAGACCGTCACAAACTATTAGTCGAGTATACTCGGTATAAACTGCTAAGCTATCAGTTTTGAGACAGACAGACAGACATGTCCGCTGACCGCCCAGGGATGGTTTTCGCTCTTTCCCAAAGGGATTTGAGACAGACAGAAAATTTTGAACGCACTCAGTTTTTCAACTAAACTGATAATACATATAGGAATGTCCTCTCCACTTGTTAATACAAGATTCATTGAAAGACTGGTTATTTGTGACGATGAAGATTACAAGGAAGAAAATACATCATTGCTCACACGGGGTCTCAAACGCTGGTCGGTCTCTCGCTTGCTGGACGAGTGCTCTACCATCTGAGCCAGTGATTCCCAACGTGGGAGTTAACACCCCTTTGGAAGTTCTAGGGGGGCGGTAGAAGCTATGAGTATAACATAGGATCCTATGGGTTAGATTGCGTTCGGGGGGGGGGGCGATGTGAGAAAAAATTTCTGAAGGGGGCGATGGGACGAAAAAGGTTGGGAAACTATCATCTAAGCTACGGAAGCAGATAGAACATTTCAACCTTGGAGCGTATACATATATTGAAAGGCTCCTTACATTGACGGCGGCAGCAATCAGCTAATAGCTCGGGAAAGACATAGGCCGCATGAATATAGAAATGTCCTCTCCAGTTGTTAATACAAGATTCATTGAAAGACTGGTTATTTGTGGAAGAAGAAGTATGAAGATTACAAGGAAGAAAATTCATCACTGCCCCCACGGTTACTAGTCTCCACAAATAACCAGTCTTTCAATGAATCTTGTATTAACAAGTGAAAAGGACATTTCTATATACATGAGGCCATCTGGTGACCTATGCCATTCACGAGCTATTAGTTGATTGCTGTCGCCGTTCATGTACGGAGCCTTTCAACATATGTATACTCTCCAATGTTGAAATGTTTCACCTGCTTCTATAGCGTAGATGGTAGAGCACTCGTCCGGCAAGCGAGAGATCGGGGTTCGTAGTCCCCGTGGGGGCAGTGATGAATTTTCTTCCTTGTCATTTTCACAAATAACCATTCTTTCAATGAATCTTGCATAAACTGAATGTAATAAAAGTGTGAAAGAAAAATGTTCCTATTCTTTACACTTGTTACATGCATTAAGAATTAATTACAAAAAAATATCTTGAAAAATTTTTCAAACTTCTGTCAGTTTAGCTCATTAATGGGTCTAGCCACCGTATTGCAAAAAAAAGAAAAACATTCATTTTGAGAATTTCTTTTACATGTTAAATCAACGATAATTAACTCCAATATTTTACACCTTATTGTAACAACGTGAATATTGATAAATATTCTCATTTTTCCAATTCTGTTAGCGAGACTTGGAGGAAATAAAAAATTAATTATTCATGAGATTTCTTGCTGAGGGGTCATTAATCCAGACATCTGCTAACTGCCTGAAATAATGAAATTGATAAAATTAATTTTTGTTCAAAACGTAGATTTAGATAAATGTATGAAATGACATTAAAATTTCAGTGTAGAATTAATATATATATAGAGGAATAATTCTCAGAATAAGTTCAAATTAAATTCAGTTTAAGTTACTGAAATTTTAAGAAAAAGCTGGGCATCAATAATTGAAATTTTGTCAATTATTGTATACATTAATACACATACTCTTATAAATATTTTTGTAACATATTCAGCAATTAGTGTAGAATATTTGTCTTATTTTCTGAGAAATCGTGTTAAATGTTTATTCTTTGAATATTTGCACATATTATTATGCATACGTTGCGATAAATATATGATGAATCCGGATATTATGCATATTAACCGGTTATTATGCATGATCGCCGGGCATTTTGGTTAATTTGATAAATAATTAATCGCCTTTGCCGGTACGTTTTATGCATAGTACCCAAGCGTCGTTGGTAAATGTAATAAGTACTAAAAAAATTATCGCTTTTACCGGCGATTATGCATAATACCCAGGCATCGCGTCGTTGGTAAACATGAAAAATTGTACTCTATGATATCTATGCATGATCATTTATACATGCTTTGTATCACTATATCGGGGTACGGTCGTAAAATTTGTTATCATTATATCGGGGTCAGACTATATTCATCATACATACTAGAATTATTTCGAATTTACCACACATTTACATGATTTCTTCATACATATTTTCTCTCAAATCATCGCTACCATTTCTATATATTGGGAGAATCGGAGAAATGGCAACTATTATAAAGACGTAAACATTGTCTTATATGTTTGTCTTAATAATGCAAAATTATAGAAACTAAAAACTATATATACGTGAAAAATATTATACAATGTCCATAAAAAATATTTAGGGTTGTCTTATTCTATGTATGGATATAATATGAAATATAATATAAATATATATATATATATTGAATAAAATATTAAATTAAATAAATAACTTAAAACAAACATTAATGGCTGCAGAGTACATTGAAATGTTGAAAATTATGGCAAAAATTCGAGTCAATTTCGCAAAACCAACATCAATTTTAAAATCAGCAACCATAATATACCCGAAAATGGCAAAATTTCTTCGGGAAAATTATTATTGTTTTGTTGCTGAGTAGTGTTCTAGATATATTTTAATTACATAATAAAGTAAGTTCTTTTACTTTATATTTTAAATTAATTTACAGTAAAATTTTATACGGTTAAACAATCTAGAACATACACTATTTTTGTATTTCAATGCAATTACTAAGAACTTCAAATGTTGGAAAAAAAAATACCTAATTACCGAGAAGAAATGTATTTTTCTCAATGTTTTCGAAGAATTTCAAAAATAATTGTGGTTTCAAATATGCTATACGTTAAATGTGCTGAGATTTTTATTGCATTTGTAGTGCAGTCGATAATAAAAGACTGGGAGAAGTATTGCATAGCAATTTCCTGTTCCCCTTTAAAATTTTATATCAGTACTTAATTTAGATAACATCTGAAACTTCGTCTCGCTAGGAAAACTTTTAAAGCAAATGATGTTGCCATAAACTGCATTTTTTACGATTATATCATTTTTGAAATTATCTCTCTTGAAGTTTCATGGTGCGTAGAACCTTATACGTACATTTTTGGAGACGGAGCTTGCTCTTGTATGTAGTATACAAAAATGTAAAAACCAACACCTAGAGTTCTTAGAATAGTTTAATTTGGAATATTCCTAGTATCGTTAAATCGAGTTTCTCTTTATATGTCTTTCATGTGGCCATTTTCACCACATTATTTATCATGGGTGAAACCGAAACTTCGAGTATACAGTTCATTAAAAAACTCTCTTATTTTCCTTAAACTTTTGCTCCTGAAAGATTTAGTTACTATGAGAAAGAAGTGAAATGCTTTTCACACTTCTTAGTGAAATGAACAAAGTGAAATGCTTTTTCTCTTTATACTGGGAGCATTGAAGTGCAAAACCATTGTACAGGCCTAATAATGCATATATACATGTCTGAAAAGTGATATTAAGGAACCACGGCAACCAATGTAAGAATTCCGAAACATATTGTTGAGGCCGAAGAACCATCGATGTTCGGCAGTTTCTTGCCTATTTCGGGCATTAGCCCTGTTCTGGTGAAACTTTAAGGTAGCCTATGGTTTAAGTCGAGTCCTGTTGGTAATGTAAACTTTGATAGAGATCGGTCTGAAATTGTTGATATGTATAAAGAATGTACACACACAGACGAAAAATCAATTCTATATACACAGACTAGATATAATATCCAGCGCTGTGCCCAGGAGCATCTCGGGCCCCAACGCAAATTGATTTTTCTAAGGCCCCTTTATATGACTATAAATGCTTGCTTACCAATTCACACTCTTAATCTCGAAAATCCTAACCAGGACCTTATTAACATGAGGTCCCCTTTACACTTAAGGCCCCGAGTGGACCCATGCGTAAAGACGGCACTACTATAAATATACTTGGAGACTCGAAGAAATGACAACAATTATAAACATGTCTGATATGTAGGGCACGGTAGCCTAGGTCGATAAGATGCTCGCCTAAAGTACCAAAGGATGTTTAGAAGTGGCACGAGTTCGATACCCGGTTCGTCCGTGTCAGAAAACTTTCCTGATGCAGGGGTACAACGGAAACGGCGACATGACCGCAGAAAAAATTGCTACCACAGGGAGTCCCCCATCGAGGGAGGAGTTAGCGCACCAACCTCTCAATGAGTATAAAAAAACAAACCTGCCGTTCGGAATCGGCAATAAATTGTAGGTCCCAGTCTAATTAGCGCCTCGTGTGCAGAAAATGACCGTGGTGCGACAAAAGTTATCAAAAATGATCTGATATGTTTGTCTGAAACGCATTGTTTGGGAACAACGTAAACAAAGTGATAATTCCAAAAAATCAATGTTTCCCGACCTTATTTCACCTATTTCGGGCATTTGCCTAGCTCTGGCGAACTTTTAATGTAGCCTATCGCTCAAGTCGGGTCTTTTTTGCTATATATGTGAAATTTGGCGAAGGTCGGTCTAAAATTGTAGATTTGTTTATAGAAAACACACACACAAATGGACAGCAAATAAATTATATATATATATACACCGTCAAACCTCGTTAATGAGTCACTCTTGGGAGAGCAAAAGTATGACTTAGTAAGGGGAGTGACTCGTTAAACGGAGTAAGCCATATTTGTGCCAATTCCTGCCGGAGGACAATTGGGACTACCAAAAAGTGACCCGGTAAGCGGAGTGACGTTTTAACCGGGAGACGCACTACCGAGGTTTGACTGTACACACACACACACAGATTTACCCGATGTAATACACGTCTTTGAGGCATTTCTTCACGTTTTCATAAAGACTTACCAATAAAGACGAAATTGATCATATCACGCATATTGTTAGTTCACAAAAAATTGGACCATCGATACACATCATTAAGTTTTAATCCACTGTTTACATTTTTTATCAGTGTGCACAAATTTAAGTTTCACCGAAGAAGAATTTTTAATTTTAATCACTTATTTAAACATTATCCTTTTATCAATAATTGCAATTTCTGTTCCATTCAGTGAGAATTCATAATGCCCCAGGATTTTTATGTCTGCACATAAGAGAGAGAGAGAAGATTAGTTTTATTTATTTATTCTTACATACTGTATATTATGTAGAAATTATCTCGTTTTAGTTATATTTTAAAAAACCGTAATTTGTTTGCACATGATATAAAGTGTAATATTAACCTTAATTATCTTCTTTTTTTTAAATACAGTATTAATAATACACAAAACAAAACGTGCCAAAAAATATTCACGAAATATTATGAAAGTAATTATCTTAACTGTGTTGCTATAAGACAAATTATGCCTAAATCCCGATAAATATTTAAGTAATTAGTATTTTTCTCTGAGCCTATTAATTTTGTAAATTGAAAAATTGAAGCATTTTGGAGATACAATGGAGGAACTTTTCTTATTTCAATATTTACAATAAAAACAATGATTCTCATTAAATGAATATTACGCATTACTTTTATATGCATCATTTTTTTCGAAAAAATCCAAATAAAATAGAACAATTTACATTGTTGGAGTAACAATGTTGGATAAACAATTACATTGTCTGTCAATGATCATTTGCCTGTATTTTTTGGTATTAGTTCGAAAATATGTTGACTCGGTTTCTATTCATCTTTGACGTTTCCTTGAGGGGTTGTTTGAACAACCATTCAACAAAAATGAATGATTCCACGAAATAATAGTAGGATGCAATTTTCTCAAACATCTTTTTTTTTTGTTAAAAATACCTGTGTATCAAAAGCAATTACCGGGATCATGATGACTGTGCATGGGAAGATGGAAGCCTCCGTGAAATTCGTTGCGCCCCCCCCCCTATCGTCACACCGCTTCGTGGCTGACATTCAAGACCCGTGTATTATCGGATTGGACTTCCTGAAAAAATATGGGATTTCACTGGATTTGAAAAATAACCAGATGCGCACGACAAAAGAGAACGTCACCCTATTCGGATGTGGCAACGAAGAGATCCTTCCCCGAAAGATATTGGATGTTCGGGACTTCCGATTCCACCAAGAATGAAGATCATCATCCACGGCACAACTGGGACGACCCGGGACTATCAGCTCGGAATGTGGATTGCCCTAACGAAAACGAATGGCCTGCTGATTGCCGCCGCTCTGGTGGATTCAAAGGACGTCGTCACTGTGAGATTAGTCGATATCAGCGACAAGCCAAAGGATATTCGGAAGGGCAAAGAGATCGCTACGTGTGTTCCCGTCACGTGTGTGTGGTTTGTGATTCGTCGGGAAGACAGCCATAGGATTTCGGAAGTTTGTTCGAGAGTATGATAGGAGACACTCTGCTCGATCCTGACCGGGTGCTTCACCCGATCGGGATCGAGCCGGGCGACTATCGAGAAATTCCGACATGTCTTCTTTACATCATCAGCTGATGTTGGCCGAAACAGTTTGACGCAACATTACACCGACACCGGGGCCATTCACCAATTAAACAGCACCCTAGAAGACTTCCATTTGCCAAGCAAGAAGAAGTCGATAAAACGCTAGACAAAATGCGGGTCAACAACATCATCCATGTGCGTCACCGATCGTGCTGGTGAGGAAGAAGGACGGTTCCACCCGATTCTGTGTCAACTACAGAAGATTGAACGACGTCACCAAAAAAGACAGTTATCTGCTTCCGAGAATCGACGACACTCTTGACACGCTTTCCGGACATCAGTGATTTTCTTCCCTGGACCTGAAGAGTGGATATTGGCAAGTGGAAATACACCCCTAGATAATCTAGAAAAAAAGGCTTTCACCACCGGACAAGGACTGTGGTAGTTGAAGGTGATGTCATTCGGCCTGTGAAACGCTCCGGCTATCTTCGAACGGCTAATGGATACCGTTTTACATGGACTGTCTTACGAATCGTGTCTCGTGTACTTGGACGACATAATAATAGTTGGAAGAACATTCTCAGTACATCTACAGAACTTGAGCAAAGTCCTTTAGAAGCTAAGAGATGCCAATTTGAAATTGAGCTCGACAAAGTGCCGTCTGCTCAGACACAAAGTCATCTACTTGGGTCACACAAGTGGCCGGAAGCGTATCCCGTTCCTGATCAAGAAATAGTGACGCTGACTGTAGTTTGAGTGCGAAATTAGGTGTCTCGATTCGGAGTCCCCGTGCTGATCCATTCCGACCAGGGAAGAAACTTTACTTCAGCAGTCTTCAGAGGCATGTGCAAGCTTCTCGGAATGGAAAAGACGCAAACTACGCCGCTTCATCCGGAATTTCACGGGATGGTCGAGAGATTCAACCGAACCATAATGAACCACCTCTCGCTTTTCGTGTCGCATAACGAACAAGATTGGAACTCAAAGTTACCGCTTTTCCTTCTGTCCTACGAACTGCCGTCCACGAGAGCACTGGATTTTCACCAGTGCAGATGCTCATGGGTCGAGATCTTCGGATGCCAGGTGATCTGCTGTTCGTGCGACCGCCAGATGCTCCTCCCCCACGATGTGAAGAATACGATGAGGGACTTCAGGAGCACCTCGAGGATGTGCATAGAATCGCCAGAGACAAAATCAACATCGACTCCGAAAAGATGAAGAACCGCTACAATGCATCCTCGTCTGGCTATGGATCCCGAAGTGCCGGAAAGGACTTTGCCAGAAACTGTAGACATCTTGGGAAGGACCCTACAGAATCACGAAGAAACTGAACGATTTGATAATTCGAATACAGAAGACCCTATCGTCAAAGTGTAAGGTGGTTCACCTGAACAGACTGGCTCCTTATCACAGTGAATGACAAAGTGAGACCCACCGACTTGAAGATTGAATTGTTGGGACGAACAATTTCAAAGGAGGGGGCAGTGTTACGAAAATCAGGTCTTTGCACAACTTGTTGGACACCTCTAAAGCCAAGAGGAAAAGCTAGAAGATCACTTAATTGGCCTAAGATCTTCTGGGGGAGTATCTTTTGCCCGACTGAAGCGTCACCAGAGGAGAACTATGAAATAGGAATTTCGAACCTATTTTTCTGAAAATTTCACCGTGTCGATAAAAAGGATGCACGGACAGAGAGAGTGTCATTCAGTGTTGCTGGGCTTTATCCTCAGCGAAAACTAGTGTATTTTCGCTGTTTGTAAATAACTGTAAATATCTGTCTGGGAATAAATTTGTGACGTCCTGTATTTTGTTTCCCATCCTCTGATCATTACAAGAACTTGTGAGAAAAATTATCCGGAACAGCATAATTGACTTGAGGGTAGGTTATTCATTTATAGCTACTACAGGTTATTCATTTTCTGACTACTTTATAGCTTCTAGGTATATTTTTTCTCCGATTTAACAAATATACAGGGTGGCAATTATCGTCCGCCTAATAATTACACACGCGATTACTTGGGAAAAACTAATGTGGAAAAGTGTTTTCAGTTTTTTTTATTTTATCCATAATTAATGAGTTATAACGCTTTAAAAATTGAGACGTCCCTTCAAAATCCTGCCAAATTCACCAAACGTAATCTAGCAAACGTACAACTTAGCGTTTTTGAAAATTATATAACATTAGTATAGCCCCAATGGTGAATCCAGAAAAAGCAAACCAGAATTTTTCTCCCGTCTTGTATGTGTGTGCGTGTGTACCTTTTCCAAATTTTTACGCGATCGTTTATACCAAAAAATAAATATTTTTTTTTTTTGCTGTGATCAAAGTTGCACTACGTCTGTGATCATTTGGTTTGTCTCGGAAATTTGGAGTATTGGAGAGAAATGATTGGAGTATTGGAGAGACACATTAAAGAGAGTCAAACCACGAAAAAAAAATGTCATTAATTATTAGATTTTTTTTTTCGACTCTTTGTTTTTCTAGGTCAATGTTGAAAAAAATTGTTTTTGAAAATACATGTAGTAATTAATTAATTAATTTTTTTTTTATGTAGTTTTTATCATAAAAAGTGATTAACGAAGAAAATTCATCTTTTTTCAACCGTGAAACTTCTGTTCGGATGTTTTACATGTTGCGCGTGAATGTACTGTATGACTCATTGCCATTCTTTTCTTGAAAATAATTTTTGAAGTTACCTTACGTATGACTCACATAACGTTAATGGTAAGTTCGGCTTGCCTTTTAGAAAGTCCAAAGATCTGTTGATTAAATAAATTGATGAAAAATTTACAGATTCAAAATTTAAGCATTCCCTCGAACTTATAAGTATTAAATTTCATCTGTATATAGGCATGTATCATAAAAATCACCTTTTAGAAAATTGAAAATCATGCAACAAGACCCTAACGTAAGGAATTCGTCATGATTGCAAGGAAAAGTCGATAAACCATAGAAAATATGATCGGAATATTGTCCAGCACATTGACTTGGAAAATAAAGAAGAAAACAAGAACCCTATAGTAGAAAGTCTTTGAGTGAAGCCAGGGCCAGAACTAAAGGGGGGGGGGGAACTGCCTGGGCGGAAAAATTTAGGGGGCAGCAATTTCAGGTGGGAACAAAAAACACCGTTATAAAATTATCGAATTTTGAAGTTGTGAGGGTGGCAAAATAATGTTTTCCCCGGGCGGCAAAAATCCTGGTTTTACGCTGTGGGTGTGAAGCGCAACATGAGCAAGCTTCGCTATGCAATACAAGCGAATACTAGATCCTCAGGCCAATGCACGACGATCAATATCGCTATGTATCGCTTAGAAAAATTTTAAAAGCAGACTCGTTACTGGTGGATTTTTTTTTAATTTTTAATTTGTAAAAAAAATTACATAAGCTCAATTTAATTTAAGATGATATAGAGTTACGGCTGTCATAGAGCATGGTGTTAGTAGCACTGTGAGTACATATTTAAAAAAAAAAAACAATTGAGCTTTCTCTTAATATTTGTGGGAAATTCCATTCTAACCAGTAATCCAAACTGAAAATACAAACTAGGTTTTGCAGTTTTATACATTTTATTTTTGAAGTGTGCCAGTTTTGAGAGTAGAAATGCACTGTATCACAAAATAGAAAAAAATCTAAATTTTTATACAGACATCCTGTCCTAAAAACCCCAATTATATAAATTTGTTGCCTTATCTCTCTTGAGGATAAAAAAAAATTAAAGCCGTAGAACAGATTCTTGAACCCTTTAAGTGGTTTTTAAAATTTTTCCTGATCCGCATTTGAAATTGCGAAACCTTCTCAAATTGACAAGTTCTTTAAATAGATTTTTTTTCCCGATTGCGAGCAAATAACTGCTTTTCCCCCCAATAAGAAAATTCTTTCCGCCCACCGCTTTTATTTCCGTTTGATACAGAAACGTGTGGCTTTCTAGCAACAGAAATACTTCTTATTGAGAAGGTCATTAATCCCTATAGGTCGCAAACTTCTCTTTTGTTTATATTTTACCGTGTTTTGATGTTCACTGTATTTTATGTTTTTTGTATTTATGTCTGATTGTGTGTATATTCTAAATATATTGTAAAAAAATCGTTTTATAGCATTCATACTGACCGTATATATTTCTTTCTCTCATTTCTCATTTTTTCCTTATCTAACCGCTGACTCCGCCCACTTGCAGTTGATTAGTTGAGGGGGATGGGAAATTTTGATGGATTTTTTATTGTAGAAATAGGATCAATGCGTTTTTAGAAGACGAGATATCTCGGGGTGACAAAAATAAAGCATATCAAGTTTGACGAGATATCTCGGGATCGCCGCTGAAAGGGTCAATTGCGAAAACCAAACTGATTGCGAGTTTTTGCTCGACTCAACTCTCTGCTATATAAAACGTCCCACCACGTATGCTACTTTCCTTGCTCGTGGCTATATTCTTATCTTGCTTCTCTATCCTTCTAGTTTTTTGCTTTGCTCTCCGCTCCATCATGCTTTTCATCCATAGAACCATTTTAATTAACACAAAGTATTAACATTAAAAACTTGTTGCCGTGTCTTGACACAGTCTACCGAAATTTTTCGTTAATTTTGTATTATTGTGTAATTATACAAGTACAAATACAAAAAAAACGCCACAACAGGCAAATTGCCCAACGAGGTGGCTGACTTAAGAACATCATGGATCTCCGAGCCATTTTTCGGAGGCCCTACCTACTACTGCTACACCACACATGCACCCCGCCCACACCCCTCGCCCCCGCGGAACCCCCAACGAATCTGTACATGCGGCAATGTGCGTGTACGTGTAGTGAAACCTGACGTGAAGTTTTTTGTTTCTCTGTAATGCTTGTTATGTGTAGTGCTGCCATCTGCCACCATTTTTCTAACTATGAGTGAAGTGTTATGATTGAATGATTTATCGTTGTAGGACTGTTGCTCTCTGTGGCGAGACTTTTTAACGGGAAGATCGGCTCGCATTTGCGCCTTGAAATTGGGAACCACAGAAAACCAACTTCAGCCGACCACCACTGTGGGATTCAAAACTTAACAACAATTCATTGTTGTTAAGTTTTTCTTTCGGTTTGAACCTCAAAAATTAAGGAATAACAATTAGAATTTCACATAAATGCATGAAAGTGTATAAATATGAGAGCGTCCTTTTCATTCCTAGTAGATTTTTTTTGAGCTCCTAATTATTATAATATTGAGCGGGTATTCAAGCAACTGATTATATGTACATTCTAACCTTCCACTTGATTAGGAAATTGGAATAGCTAAATTGAGAGAATTGAAGGTAGGTGAAGGGTGGCTCTCTCAGCCCAATTGCTAGCAGATATGTTTGAAGAATTCGGGAAGAATTTCTCGTTTTTTTTTTGGTGTGACGTCTAGGTCATACTTGGCCAATGAACGGGGGAAGGAATTGTATAAAGTGGGTTGGCTTATACCTCGATCCTTATCTTTTCCTGTCTGCAATTACACGATACTTGTCTGATTAATTTACGATACGATCAAAACTGATATTTAATGAGAGAAATAATTTCAAATACGATGAAAATGTATATTTAATTGAAGGGAACGAAACAATTATTTTGATTCCACGTTAGTCTACCCTTCATCTGTCATTTTACATTACATGAAGCTGTTGTGAATCTGGATTCCAGAGTTGGTATCCCGCCAGCTTCATGGAAAGTTTTAATTTGGCCCGCAACGCGCGCGCGCGTTGAAGACCCCTGCCTCACCACGTATAAAACCGAATAGCATTACTATTCGAATGTAATTTATCGATATATTCTGATACAATCAGAAATTGCATTCTCTTTATTATTGTGGGGAAAAAAACTAATCAAGGAAACAGATATTTTCTGGATATTATGCTATAAGGTGAACTCAGAGAAAAAAGTCAGCTTGTCTCTACCGGGACTCAAACCAAGGCTCTCTTGCATTTCGCGCAACCACGATACCATCTACACCAGTGGAGACATGACCATGCCTTCCTTATTTCACACACTGTTTCGTGAGGCGCTGAAGCACTAGTAGCCTCTCAGGTTCAGGAAATAGCTGCCAGGTGGGACAGTAGAGATAGATGGCTTTTCTCAGGGAAACTCATATTTTCTTTATGTTATGCTGAGGTAAACTCAGAAAGAAAAGACATGTTGTCTTCGCCGGGACTCGGAACCAGGCCCTCATGCAAATCGGACAAGCATGTTACCCTCCGCACCTCTGGAAACACGACCTTGCCTTCCTCATTTCACACACTATGGCGTGAAAGCCGTCTATCTCTCAAAACTCTCTAATATCACTTTAATAATATCACGTATTTCCTTAAATGCCTTATAATATCATCTCAAGATCAAGAGACAATCAATTCAAAATTCAAATGCTAAAGAAAATGAATGAAAACGGAAATACAACGCGATCGCGTTTCCGTAATAAATACGCTATAAAAGAAATGAATTGCAGGAAAATCATCTTGCGGATATTACGAGCGATTCCTCCATTTTACCGCTTGGGTATGTTTTTAAGATGAATGAAATTGCAAAAAAAAAAAAAATTTGAATATATGCATCTGTTAGGAGAGGAGGGATGGATAATTCGGTGAGGTTCCGTCGCAACAAAAGCCTTCTTCGCGCATCAAATCCTGCCATAGCGATTAAGAACCATCTGGACCATCGCCAAAATTACCGGAAACCCTCCATCAGAATCCCACGTGAGAGAGAGAGAAGACCTAGAGCAGTTAGTCGTCGATTTGGCTCCGTGCCAGGTACCAACATATATTTTTTCCTGAATTTTTTTGCACTTGGGAACTGGAAACAAATTTTATGAAAAAACAAAATCCAAAAATATAGAGAAACACCTATTACACTCAGAATTACGTGAAAAAAATGTATTTTTTTTTTTTTTTTTACATATTATATTTTCTGTATTTAAAACGCGAAAGAATAAGTCTTCTAATATTTTTGTGGGATTAAGTATTTCGTTTTTCTGTGCGTGACGTTAATGGGATGGGAATTTTTCAGGTAATGGGTTCGTGGGTGGAAAAACTGGAAAAACGTTTATTTAGAAATTATATGACGATGGATATCATGTAATTAAACTTCGTTCTGATCGGGGTTAATCTTTAGACAAGTTATTCGTGATAACCTCGTGATTTGAAGAACGCGAAATAGTTTCGTAATGTTATCTAGAGTGCGTTCAATTTAGTATTTTAACTTCAGATGTGCGTTATATACGTAGGAAAGTACCGTATTTCAACGTTTATAGGGAATCCACCCCGCATAGATTTTTAGGCCAAAAATTTGTAAAAATGTTTAAAATCCAAAATCTTACTTTTCTTTCAATATTATATTTAAAAAAAAAACTTTTTTCGTTAATCATAAAATCATTAAATTCCTCATCACTTTCATGTGATACATCACAATCAGCTACATCAACTAGTTATTATTATTATTATTATCAGTCACCCTCATTGTAAATTACAAGGAAATGAGCAGTTTATTAATATATCCATAGTGCTATTCACGTGCCGCTGTGCGGTCGTGTGGGCTCTTATCGTGAGGATCCAGGTTCGTACCCCGTTGGTGACACAGTGGAGGTCGGCTGAATTTGCTTTTCGGCGGTTTTTTAAAGTCGCAGGTGCGAATACGAGCAGCACTTCTTAGAGATAGAAGGTCTCCGCTCGCTGCTTGTGACGTCAGTACGTAGTCCGCTTTCCCTCAGAATATTCCGGGGGGAAGAATTATACCTGCTCGCCCTGCGAACTATACCTGCGAACCCAAGGGAGGATATGGATAAGATATTTTCCCTAACGAACTCGAGGCGACCACCGATAGACAGCGCCTTCACTTCCAACCCATCTCACTAATGGCAGTAAATTGCAATATAGCGATATGGCCAGAGTTGGTGTTTGGTGAAGTAGTATCGTCGTTGTCAGGAAAAGAAATGATCGGGCTCAGAATTGGCGATTTCTATGCCCCACATCCAAACACTATGCGGTATTTGTGAGCCAATTAGGAAGATTCTACGGCAAAATGAGAAGAAACGAAATCGGATGCTGTGTTTCAAAATGTGTCAAACTTGGTAGGTATTCTGAATGACGTTTATGGCAACCCGCGTGGAGGCCTTTTATCTCTAGGAGGTGCTGATACGAGCCGCTATCCTATTTGAAAACGTCTCTCCGCTGAGAGCAGGCAGACCAACACATAATACTTAACATGAAAACTCATACGAATACAATCATTTCAAAATATGGAATAGAGATGGCAAGACCATCAAAAAGATGAAACTGGTGCAACTCGGACAACATACGGTATGGCCACGCAAACTCCAACACCTTCAATCAGAAGAATCCCCCTACGTGAGAGAGCGAGATGCCTTATACCAGTTAGTCGACGATTTGGCTCCATGCCAAGTACCAAACATTTCTTTTTTTTACATTTTCTTCGCTTGGGATTAGGAAACAAATACTATGAAAAAAAACCATAAATGTCCAAAAACATTTTGAAACACCTATTACTTAGCATTATATAAGTGGAAAAGAATTTTTACATGTATTTTCCGTATTTAAAACGTGAAGGAACAAGTCTCTTAATATTTTTGCGGGATTAAATATTTTGCTTTTCTGTTCGTGACGTTAATCGAATGGGAATGTTTCAGGTAATAATAATTTAAAACGTTTGTTTAGGAATTATATGACGATGAATATCGTTTTAATTAAACTCTACTTTTATCTGCTTATTATCAGCGAATTTATAAATGAAATCTTGTGATTTAAGGAAATCGAAATAGTTTCATAATGTTATTTTAGAGTGCGTGCAGTTTCGAATTTCAACCTCTGGGTAAGAGTCATGAGAAAGTATTTGTGTACGTATACAGGGTGCATAGCAAACAGGGGTATGACATTTCAGTTGGAACCGTTGATCCTAGAGGTATACTTTCAATTGGAAAAAAATTTCAAGTAACGTGCGGTACTCAGGTATACCATTGATGTTTCAAGGGGTTGTATAGTTATTCAAATAAAAACAACTGTATAACTGAAATGATAAACTGTATAACTTTTTATACAGTTCTTGTGTTTCCTGAATCCAATTAAAAACTTGTTGCCCTGTCTCTTCTGATACCAACAAAAAACATTCCACGTTTCTAATTGCAATGTTCACTGAGGTATTCGAATTCGAAAAACGGAAGAAATTCAGGGAAAAACAGCTCAAAATGCGGGTAAAATGGTTTTTCCACATTGCTTTAATACAGGGCACTGCATAAAATTAAATCATTGTAATTATGCAAATCCGGGAACTATCATATGTGAGGTGTACAATTAAGAATGTACTTCAGTGAGCCTTCAGTAACGGCTCATTTCTGAAGTCCTCGTTACTGTCACAAACATGATACTTTTATTGTGATGTTCACATTACAGTGGATAAAGCATTACTAGAAAAGTCATTTTACCTCAACCTCGAATCGCCAGCTAAAGCCTTTCATGAACATTTCGGACACAGAAGATTGGAGAAAAGTACCGCAAAGGAATTCTGTGATTTGATTTCGGGCGACGCTCTCTATTGATTAAAATGTGAACTACTTCCTTCAAAATAAAATTACTTTGTTTAAAAACACCCTTTCTCTGAGAATAACCTTTTCACATGCAGCCTTCAAACACATCAATTCCTTCAAATTTTAGGCATTTTCAAACTACGTATTTACAAATTTACAGGATACGCTGTATATCTTTTGGCAATTACATCTTCTGCACTTGAGTTATTCCTGAAAACAGGATCTTTACGTATCTCACCAGATGTCTATTTCCGAGTGATAGAGAGGTATCTCGACCAAAAAAAGCGTTACTTTTCAGAGTTCAGTAGATTTTATTACAGACATTTTTAAAACATTCATTACATTGTTTTATTTTTATTTATTATCATTTCCCCCTTTTATTTTATTTTCCATGATGTGGCAGCTAAAAGGTTAAACATTCAATGGCCATTGCCGGGACATAGGATCATAAGTACACGGTTGATGCTATCGACTGCCCAATAATTCGGTGATCACATTCGTGATTCTTCGTGAAAAACTAATATAGAAATGGGTTTTTCTTTTAGTATCTAGCGAATATATTTCAAGGGTTATAACGCTTTGAAGTTTTGTGGCGTTTCCGTTTTGTAACGGTCAGTTACGTGCCAAAGATCCAACGGAAGTAAATTTATATTCCATCAGCAGGTTGCAGCTAATTGAATATGAACTGGAATAATCAATTTCGTTCGGAACCAAGTTCACTTCTTTCCGCAATCGGCAATTTTCTCTGCGTTTAGAGTGATGTTAAACCTTGTTATTACGTGTTAGTTACGCCCACTATATTGGAAAATTTATCACCAGTACTCACTAAAGGAAATCCATTCGAAAAATTGTTTTCCCAAAATCAACACTTTTTTACCAAAAGGTGATAATTTTCTCTCCTTCACAGAGGGAAAGTGAAAGAAAAAAAGACTGGTTTCACATCTTTACCTTTCTTTATTTTTTTCAGGGTTATAGCATTGTTGCTTGCTTCAAAACCGCCAGTTGTACGTTTGGTGTATGTTCCGTTAATTTTTGGTAGCATTTGGAAGTTGACGCAATTAGTTTTTAATGCGTGAAAACTCCATACTTATAAAGGTCAAATAAAAAACCTGAAAGCACTTTTCCATATTAATTTTCCACAAGGAATCACGTGTGTAATTATTGAGTGGTCAATAGTTACCACCCTGTATAACAGGGGATTAATTGACGATTTTAATCCGAATGACGTAATATAATCTGTGGTTTTCTACACAGATACGGTTTATTTTTGCTTTCAGATCTTTATCCAGCATTCTTTTATTACCTTCGAATGATTGGAACCCCAAGAAATGAAACATTGCCGAAGGTAAAAAAAAAATCTAAAAACGATCATCCACAAGAGAGAAAACAGATTTCTTTAGATTTTTTTGTTTCTTATTTTCTATATATTTGACATCATTCGATATATTTGATTTTGGAGCTCTACCTTTTGAAACATACGGATTGAATTTTCCAAAAAAAAAGACCTTTCGGTTCCAAGTGAGAAATTTCATTTTCGACTATTACATTGTGTGAACGGAACATATAGGAACAAAATCTTTCTTCCAATGTCTATATACATCGATGGTCAAATAACAAAGGAACAGAAAATATATATATATATATTGTATAACTCGAGGGTAGTGTGTTTTGAACCTTGGCAATTCCATTTCATTCGTACGACAGATTTTTCTGAAATGACATCATTGCCATTGAATTGTTTCCTGATAGATGCTCGAAGCCAATTCAATGAATGAGCAGCGTTGAATCATGTTCATGGCCTCCATGTGTCTGATATATATTTTATATCTAAACTTGATGTAACAATTTTTTTGAACTAAATAGTCTTTTACTTTTCGTACACGCGTAAAAGGTTTAGAGATTTGCGTGTGGTTTCTTTCAATTTTCAGAAATTTAATGTGTTTTAATTCAATTTTAGTAATTTTAATTCATTCCTTTCCAACTGTTTTAAGGAGATACTCCTCCATATGTTTGCAAAAAAAGTATTTTGTATTTAAAAAAAGGAAAATTATAGCCACTTCTATTAACAAAAGTTTACCGGAGATATTTTTAAATTACTTACTTACCGAAAGATAAAAAAAATTGAAATTTAATTGCTACACAAATTTAATCGATAATTATAAAAGAAAAATCCACTTTATTCTGGGTTTCTGAAAAATTATTATGGATGTTACTTTTTAAAGAACACAATGAATAAAACCGCGAAAGCGTAAGTGTAAAACATTAGTGACAGTATAATAACAAATAATACTAATAATACCAGTACTAATTAATTATACGGAAGTTATTAAGTGACATAAAATCCGTATTGCTTTCAGTTAAAAACACCCTCTTTGAATTTGATGGCTGTAATAACGGATGATATAATTGAATTATAATTCAATCCAAAATACTATCAATAAATTGAATGTTGAATTACATTGTAATTATTTATTGCTTCTTACTTTTCTCCACGGTTATAAGAATAATTATGTTTATAATTATTTTTTATTCGTTTATTTATATTTTCATAATTTATATTTATAATTATTTTTTATTCGTTTATTTATATTTTCATAATTATTTCTATAACCGTAGAGAAAGCGAGAAGCAATTTACTTGTAAAGTTGCCTTTTTTGCAGTAAGACTATTCATGAGAAGAAGCCAACGTAACGATTTCGTATATGAACGTTTTTTCTACACTCTCAAAAAGTTATGTTTCTGTGTTACCCTGATATTTTATGACTTCAACTGCGTGTAATTGATAAAATAAGATTAGAATCGTTAACTAATTCGTAGTGAATGTAATATTAAATGCATAAATATTCTGAAAATATATCGGTAGTTACCGTCGCAGGTTAAATACGCAATCTATAAGATTTTAAGATCAGATACGATAAGATTAAGATAGATAAGATTAAGATACGCAACGTATAAATGAATATAGGTTGTTATTAGTTGTATATAAAGCTATATTTTACATTGAAAAATATGATTTTGAAATAATTCATTTTAATCACAGAATCAAAAAAATAGTTTTTGGAGAATTTCCGGATTAATTTCGGGACATGTATTTATGTTTATAAGTGTGAAACATACTTATTACTAATGTTTTACACTTATACTTTATACGGGACCTCAATTTCATTTAAAAAACACGCAATAAAACCTGTTATCGCTCATTTAACTCAAGCTTTATTTTATCACATCATCATTTCATCACCCACAGATTTTTTACATTTCCTTCACACCTATCTTATTCTAATCTCGCTTCGCGACCACCTTTTCGATATTTCTTACCCCTCATTTTCCGATTTAATCAGTCTTTTGTATACCCAACCAGGCCGGGTACGCGATTTTATCGATTCTGTAAAAACACTCATTATTAACACGCGCTTATAAAATATGTGTTTTATTCTTAGAATTATATATATATTTAATGGTTGATTGTTCTGCTCATCAGTACCTTCAATGTATATATATCTCAACTCATCCCGCTCCCCTTTTTCTTTTGTTTATTTTATTTAGTGAAGCACCAGAAGGCGTATATAACGCGTTACACTGGATAAAAACATACAAACAGATACAAACATACAGGCAAGACAAAAAATTTACAAGGGGAAACACTTTGTGAACGGAGCAGGGTCAAATTCAGCAACGGTTAAAGCGAATCTTGAGTATGATTAGCACACAAGGTCTGGTGGTAGTCTATTCCATATTGATCTGCATCTGAAGCTGCATCTGATGATCTACAGATCTGCATCTGAAACCGTGGAAGAAGCAGTCTCTGGCCATCGGGATCTAATGCAACTTGTGTTAATGTTGTTGCTCACGGGCTTCGGCTTGAAGCAGAAATAAATGAATATTTTGTCACATCATCGTGAAAGACAAGTTCGTATATAAATGCATAAAAATATATTGGGTGGACTGAAAGTCCCTTTGCTGTGAAGTGCAGGTGAACCGTTGATCCTAGAGGTATACTTCTCTAAGAGGTATACTTAGAAAACATATCCAAGTAACATGTAAACATCAAATACGTCATTCATATTGCAAGGGATTTGGTCACCCTAACGTAACATCCTAATCACAAAGTTTCTACCACAAAGTTGTTTCTTCTGTGCTCTGCAAAAAAATACAACATTCCTAGAGCAATATTCGCTGAGATAATTGAATTCGAAAATCACTGAAAACGACGGAAAGGACCGCATAAGCTCATAATGCTTTTTTGCCTCCTTTTTTCAGCGATTTGTGAATTAAAATATCTCAACGAATATTGCACTTGGAATTTTTCGTTGGCCACAGAAAAAGACAGTGCAACAATTTTCCTATTGAGTCTCCTGAGCACAGGATGTCCGTATAGAAAGTTATTTTTTTTAATAACTATACAACCCTTTGCGACATGAATGACGTATCTCAGGTTTACATATTATTTCGATATTTTTCTAATAGGAAGTGTGCCTTCAGGATCAGCGGTTCGCCAGTCATTTGCGGCAAAGAAACTTAAATGTTCAGCTTGTATATATGTTAAATTAGAAGTTAAATCATGATGGCGAACAATATATTAGGAAATGTAAGATATCATTGTGACACGTTCAGCCTTCGACGTTGCTATAATTTACGTATGAAACAACAAGAATCGTACTTACATCTCAAGGTGAAGACTTTCAATTGATATAATTGATAAATAATACAAATCTAAATGGCTACAAACTGTCTCCATAAACTAAATTGGGCAGATGCTGCATCTATTGCAGTTTATTGGGAGGAGATATATTTCATGAATCGTAAATGAATTTAAAAACATTTTTGCTGAATGACTGGAAAATCTACCATTATTTCACAATTTTTGTGCATATTATGTCTTGATCAATTTAGGCACGTGACGGTAAACTAAGACCAAGTGTACATAGTCGATTTCTGAAATAATTTTCTTACAATTTACTCACAGAGAGATCGGTATGACCAGCTAAAATTAGCCGATCATTGTGCAATCTCTATTTTTAAGGTAATTTCTCTGGACAGAACTGATCCTCGAAACATCCTTTAGTAAATCATTCGAATGCCTTATCGAGTTGCTGGGAAAAGTACACCTTCGTCTATTCGATTCGAAGTAAATAGTTCACACACACATATATCTGAAAATCATGGCAATAGTTCAAAGTCGCGAGATAATTTCATCTCAACAACGTTCGTATCGAATAACAATATCCGCTTTTACATCACAACGAAGAGAGAGAGAGAGAAAGGGGAGATCTAAAATATAAATGCACCACCAGGTGAATGATCATTATAACTACAGGCAGACATTAACTTTCAACGAACCAACAACTATTGCCAAATTCATCCCTCGAGGAAATTCAGCGATAATTAGGAATGATCGAATACATCGTACGTAACGTACGCTCTTCTCATCACCTTAATGGCAGCTTTGGTATGTGCTGAAGATTAAGTAATCCTCCCCTGTGATGGGGCAACGTGCGCATCGCGCCGAATTCGGTTTGAAAACGATTTGAACGAGTCGCAAATCAAGCATAGATTATTCATGAAATGGAGTTTGATTCAAAGTGTCGAACACAAAGAGATTCGGTAATGTGTGCTCGTCGAGGTTTGTTTTGGATTCAATTTATTAGCGTGTATTTTAGAATTATTGCTTACTGGACATTTTAAGGAAATATTTAATGGCGTGATTTGGGCTTATGATTGAATTCCATTTTTTAGAAATATACGCTTTCGGTAAATTGTTATTCAAGACGTTTTGGCTATCGTTGAGTAATATATAAAAATTGAATTTTTTTTTAAATTTCAAATTAGGTAAAACTTCAAACATTGATATATTAAATTTTGAACAATTTAAAATTTTAAAATTCAGTATTGATATAAACTAATCAATATTTTAGTGATATCGAATAATATAGTGGAATAACGGACACTCCCAGTTAGTGGACACTCTCGATAGCTGATAGTAAAATCAGGCCCCCAACCATAACTTTTTTTCCAAACTCTTAACTATTTTTGGTTATAAACAGATAATTTATCATATTTAACTAAGATTATGTTTAATCCCAAGCGCGAGTTGGTGAATATGATAAATTGTCAATTTATTATTTAATTAACTAAATAATATAATCCTGGATGGTGAATTCGAATTGTAATAATGGAAAGAAAGCCTCCATTACAAGACTGATAACGTTGGTACGATAATATTTTTATCTTCACGCTTATTCTAATTTAATTCAATTTTTATTACAAAATACGTGTTGTGCACGTATGATAAAAATAATTGATCGGTTGAATGAAAAGCAGAAAAATTATAAATTGATAAATGTTTCCATATTTACTTGGGAATTATGTATTAATCACCGGGAAAAGTGTTAAACGTGATGAAATTTCATCACACTTTCTTTATTGAGACGATTTGTGGTTATGCATAACCAACGGTGTATCACTTTTCATTTATTCATTCATTTATTGAACAAACAACATAACAGACAAAACAGACAGTAAATTATAAACAAGCACGCTAAATTTTTTTTACAGTAACATACATTTTAAGATTAAAGTATATAGAAAGCAATAGCCATCAAAGCCACGCGTGGTATAAATGCGAAAGTCGTACAAAAGGGGTTCCACCGTGTATATCGGACGTCCCCATTAGTGGAAACTCTCGTTAGCGAACCAGATTTTTGGTCCCATGGGTGTTCGTTATCGAGAGGTCCTGTACTATATCTCGCTAAAACATTACCTTGTCTTCCTGAAAATACAACTCACACCACAGAGATTCTCTAACAGACATTCCATAAAAGGCTAGTAATTACGACGGTTCGGTGCGAGACAATGCAGCACCGACAATTTAGTGCAGACAATTCAGCGCGAGACGAAACAGCGCTGCGATAGCAACGCAGTGATTGTGTTTTGTAAATAACAATTCTTTCAGTATGTTTTGAAATGCTTTTGCTCTCTGAATGCTCTTTTACGACGTTTAGAATTTTCTTTACCGAAGATGCACTGATCTAATTTGATTTCTGTTGGCTTCTCTTCTTTCTGCAGAACCGTTATGAATTTCCAAATATTGGGATGATGGACTTCTATAGTACTACTGAACGAATTATGCCAGCCCTCAATATTATTATTGTGCTTTTTGCTAAGCCCTCAATAGTGACGTCAAACTGATTCTGTAGTTCTATTGCAAATTTTAGATATCTCCTACGATTTCTTCGTGCTGGCCTTCAATTCCAGGTGTTTTTGAAACAATTTACAATATGATATAAATCTTCTTCATTGTCTCTGTAGTATTCCTATCTAGCAAATGTTCAAACTTTTCAACTACGAACTTTTTCTGGAACGAATGCTAATGCACTGTTTGCCGAACATTTAACATAAAATCCACTACTACTACTACTAAACCAGACGTGCACCTCGTCCATGTTCCTCTGCGGAACTTCTAACGAATTGGTACATGTTGGAATGTGTATACCGCTGAATCATCGGTGCTGAATTGTCGTAGATTCTATTTCGAAAGTAATATTGTTTCAACTCATTCCTTTTATGTGCGATGTTTGGAGACTTCAATAAGGCCCCCGCATCAGTAGAATTACAAAAAAATTCTCTACAGATATTTTACCGGCTCTATATCTGCTTCATTTATTATTGAATAAATTATCAGCTTTGAGATAAAAGAAAATTCAGCATTTAAAATTTAATCACTTTTGTATGTAGGGGGCATCATTTAAAAAAATATGTACATACCATGCAGGTGTTCTGACTATAGACTTTGCAACTATTTTTTGCTTTATCATGCTGATCTTCAGTGTCTCTATTCTGTGCTATTTTGCTGGTTAAGGTTCACATCATCAGATCATCGTATGGAGCACAAATATGAACTCATCCTAACAGTAGGTGTTCTATTATGTCAAGTGTGCTCTATTTACCTTTTAAGCAGTGCGAACCTCTGCAGTAGTGTGAAGACTTTATTAGACACGCGGACAACTTTAATCATCTGGAACTGTGCCTTGAGCCACTCAGGTGATTTGAAAATATGCTGCTGGCCACTTGAGTCATTGCAAATGTGCCGCGAGTCACTCGGCTGATCTAATTTGTGTTAATTGCATTTTTAATTGGGTTGCTGTATTTTTGAAATATATGACATCCATGTTTTTGTTATGGGCATCTTTTACTCAGTCACCTCGTTGAGTATTTTGCCTGTTGTGGCGTTGTATTTGTATTTGTAAAAGAGTGAGCTGCGAGTCACTCAGCCGATCCGAAAGAGTGTGCCGCGTGCCATTGGAGTTATCTGGAAATGTGCTTTCGAGACACTCGGGTGATCTGAAACTGTACCGCATGGCATTTGAGTCACCTGAAAATGGGACGCATGTCACTCGAGTGTCTAATTGAATGTGCTGCGAGCCACTTGAGTTATCTGGAAATGTGCCTCGTGCCACTGAACTGAAAGTGTGCCACATTACACTTGAGTCATCTGGCAATGGGCCGCAAGTAACTCAGGTGATCGATCGAAAAGCTTGTCGCGAGACACTTGGAAAGTCATCTGGAAGTGTGCCGCAGTCACTCAGGTGATATTAATGTGTGCCACCGCCCACTTGAGTGGTCTGGAAATGTTTCGCAGGTAATTTAAGTGAACTGTTCTTGTGTCGTAGGCCACTCTCGCAAACTGTAAACGTGTTTCGCTCAGCTTTAGTGATCTGTAAGTGTGCCGGCGGCAAGCCACTCAAGCGATATAAAACGTTCAATAACAAGCGTTCCGCGGGCAACTCGAGTGGCCTGGAAATATGCCGTCAATCACTTGAGTGATCTGCAAATGTACCACATGCCACTTAACTGAGCTAGAGGTGTTCGGCAAGTCACTTTTAGTGAACTGTATATGCACCGTTGGCAGCTTAAATGATCTGTAAAATGTGCCGCGAGCCATTGACGTAATCCGGAAATATTACACGGGCCACTTGATTGATTTTATAATCTTTCGTGGGCCACTTGAGTGGTTAGTTTTTGTCGTGGGAAAAAAAAAAACCCTAAACCAAACCAACATACATAGACACTACTACTCAGTGTATAACCTGAACATTTAATCGTCATGTAAAAAGAAAAAGGAAATTTACATTCATCTTAATAAACGTCGAGGAATTTTTTTCAAATATCCGATGATAACACGAATCAGGTGAAAAAACAACAACGAATAATTTCACGGATTACTTACAGATAAGAGTAAAATTTTTAAGAAAAAGGGAAGAAAATTTACACGAGCAACAACAAATTTGTCGTCTTTTATTTATTTTCTTTCAATTAACTGATGGTTTTCTAATCACTTTATCTCCCTAATTGAGAAAATTAACTGACGAGAAAATAATGGAGTTATTTTCTTTTTAGTCCAGTCACTTTGTTTTGTTTAGTTTTTCATCTTTTATTACATTCTTTGTAGGATGAAATTTCTCTAATTAATTTTTTTTTTCTAAATTTCATTACGGGATGTTATCAGAGAATTTTCTCGTCTACTTTCATCTCAGTAAAAGAAAATATTAAACAATTTTTTGGTAAATTTTTTCCAGGAGATAATGCGATTTTGGACATCAAAAAACAATATAATCAGTGAACATCTAAATCTCTCTAGAGTTTTCTTATACGCGGTATAGGGTGTCCTATAAATACAGAACCTGGAACGGTTTTTTTACTTTATTCACCGAATATTAAACGGTCACCCTCGTAGGTATTCAAAAAAACTCAAAATAACCCTTTGTTGTTATACTGTATTATTATGCAAAAAAATAGGTTTTTTTCTACAAAATTATATTCTTTAATAATCAAATCAATGGTTTTTGAACACTTGGTTATGATGGCCATTGTAACGATACTTTGGCTGTAACATAAAAAATTGGCGGTGTGTGCTGCTGATTTCCATGGAAATTAATGGTGGTGAAGATTGTGTGTGTGCTTATAACGTCGATGAAAACGTAATGACTTCGGGTATAACGACACATTTTATGCCGTTTTTTCTTCCGATTTATGTTGTTTTCCCCGAGAAATTTCTAGAAGTTGCCTTCATAAACATTGTTTACATTCTTTTTCTGTTGCTCTGTGTGTTAATAAGTAATGTTGAAAAACATTTGCTGCACGTGTTACGTTGCGACTTCGTCATTGTGATATTCCCCGTATAGGAGACATTTCCGCATTTTCCCACAGCTTTTTTCTTATCTGACATTTTTTTTAATGTCCAAGAAAGCTTATTTTAATGAAAATTCTTAAACCCATTCAGACAATGGTTCCACAAATGTGTGGGGGTTGCTTTTTCTCACTACCACTACTAAAGAACACATGCACCTCCTTCATATTCCCCTGCGGAACTTCTATCGACTTGGTACATGTTGCAATATGCGTCGTGAACCTGTCGTGAAGCTTGTTTTTGTGTAACGCTTGTCATATAAGTGTAGTGCCGCCATCTTCCATCAGTTTTTATAACTATGAGTAAAGTTTATTGATTTAATAATTGTATCGTTGTAGGCTTGTATATACATGTTGCTCTCTGTGGCAAGACTTTTTACTGAGGAGATTGGCCCGCAGTTGCACTTCAAAGTGCTTTTTCCTCACTGTAGAATTTTTTCTTTTGACCTCAAGTAGTTAAGCCCTGACATGAAAGATATAAGTTTGAGTTAGAAACATGGTGAACACGAACTTTGAGGATTTCATCAGAGGGCAGCACTTAAATTTGAACCTTCAGAGGTGTTTTAATATGGCTTCTAGGAGAAAGTGCCTCAGAGAAAAGTGTGATTTATATTACATAAAATTTAGCAATAAAATTCTGGAAAAGAATTGTATGTAGAGATGAATATACTCTGCATCATTTCAGCTGAAAAACTTTGAACGAAATGTATTATTTATTCATAAAAAAATAAATAAAATATTGAAAATTTGAAAAAAAAAAAATCAAAGAAAATTGTTGACATTGATGTTTTAAATGCAATTTTGGAAATATATTTTATTTCTATTGTTATCCCAATTTTTCGTATTTTTCTCGATCAAATATGTTCTTCTTATTCGCAATGAAATAATAACTTAATGCACAGTAGTTGATAGCATCTGATTATATGATTTATTTCAGTTCTTGAAAATGTCTACCACGAGTTACAACAACAAAAAACTGCGGAATCTTCAATGTCGTTATAACCGAGTTTGACTGTACTTTTGTGTCGGTTTCCAAATTTTTCAATGCTATCTAGTATTTATTTGGTTTAAAAACATTTAGTTTCCTTAGGAAATGAGTTTGCCATGTAACATGCTAATGTAGTAGCGGATACGAGGGTGGAAATGTCCGAATTCTTGTAGCGGTGAAAATTGTGTAATATGTCACGAAAAGTAACGATTCAAACGTTACGTAAGGAAACAGAAATATGCACTTTGAATTTTGTTTGTTCCATACGCTTGGTCTTTTTACAAACGAAAGTCTGAAGTTAAACGAGGATTTATGTATCTTTCCGGAAATCGCAGAAAAGTCCTCTGACATGCATTTCTGGTCTCTTTTCCTTTTCCTTTTTTCGGGAAAGTAAACGTGAAGAAGGTGAATTTCTTACACGAAAAATGCTGAGTGAAAAGTCAGGTTAAACATGTTTTCTGGCCAGTTGAGACATTTTTAGAATAGTTTTCTTTAAAAAAGAAAAATACATTTTTACGGGCAGCATTAAGTAAGACTCGGTCCATGGACTCGCATCGTAAGTTCGTGATGCATTTATGAAATGAAACTCTCGATATTAAATCTTTAAATTTATTTTTTGAAACACTTATGTACGTCTGGGAATAGTTCAACTTTATAGTTTCGTAATGCCGTCCTAACCTTGTTTGAGATCCCTAATCTGTTTAAAATCGTTTCGTTATAAAGCTATTTCAGAGATTCAAGCAATGGGATATCGAAAGTCTTGAGAAAAAGAAAAATATCGTAGCAGGATATATAGGAAAAGTTAAATTTACAAAGGCAATGAGATGAGGTAGATTTTAAATCAAAAATATACTATTGACCTTTAACGTTATACAACGTTGTATAACGTTGTATAATTTATATTTTGTTTTTCTCTAGATCCATTTATTACCTATGGAATAGAATCTTCATAGTAGTTACAGATTTCGTTTAGTTCGAAATAAAATAATACGATTAAGATGATTGTGTTTCACAAAATTGAATGAATTCTTCTCCGTATTCTAACATTGTATTGAATATATGCCCTTTGATTAATTTTTTTTGAATCAATGTAAAGTTTGAAAGTAGTTGTGTTAAAGTTGTGAAACAAAATACTTTCCCCCATTTTGACAGATGTTTCGCAGGCTTTCGATAACATAAACCATTACATTCTTTTTCCGTGTACGGAGTAATTCAAAAGTCAGGAAATATTTTAAAAACCTGCATTTTTCTCAATAATGCAGTTTAAAACGAAATATGCACAGGTACAACAATGACAGGATATAATTTCAAGGAGTTTTTGGCTGCAGTCGTATTCACTAGACGGCCGAAAAAAAATCTGAACAAAAAAGGATCTTGAATTTTTAAATTTTTCATATACTCGAGTCATTTATGATAGTCGTTCATTCAGAGATATCAGAATTCAAAAATCAGAGGAAATTTGGATAAGAACAGCAGTAACTAACGGGTAACGCTTCTGTCCCTTATTCATGCTGTTCTTTCCCAAATTTCCTCCTATTTGTGAAATTCTTATACCTCTGCAAATATTGGACGTAGAATAGATTTTTTTGTTTGCCTTAGGAGAGACAGGGAAACAGCTTTCTAATTTTTTTTTAAATAGTTCTACAGCCCCTTGTGGCATGAATGACGTATCTGAGTTCTACACATTATTTGGATAATTTCTCTAATCGAAGTATGCCTCTAGAATCTCAACGGTTTGCCAATAAAATAGCTGCAATAGCAGAATTAAGTAATCCCCCCCCCCCTGTGTAAACAACAGTATAAACACAGGCACAGCCTCTTCTCATTCGGCTTTGTGTCATTGGGATGCTAAAATTATTGAAACATATTAACATTTTGCTTATTTCACATGTCTGATCTTCTAACAGTAGGAATGCCGCCATTTTACATAAAACTTAAATATTTTATCACAGCTCTAGATGAGAAAGATGAGAAATCATCCGCATTGAGACACCTACAATATGTCCCCTACGTTTTCGGTGGCAAAGATTAGGGGAAGACTTTTATCGGATTACGCGCGGTAAAAATGTGGAACACTAGGAACTTCCTCCCAAAATACTGGAAGATTGAAAAGAAGCTTTTAGGATATCTTTGTTTGCATGTTAATGGCTTCCTAGGTAATCTCAAGATCAAAAAGCGTCCCGAGTTTGTGAAATAATACAAAAATGGGTACTAAAAAAATAGAATGTTCAATAACTCACTAAGTAGCACATCACACCCTCCAGACTCAATTCGACAAATTCAAAGATAGCATTGGTGATTACTCAGAAGAGCACCTTCTCACCAAAGAATTCTCTACTTTGATCATTTACATTAAGGAGAACATATCGAGAACATCATCGAGACTACTTTGAGTGGGGGGGGGGTGTAAAATGTGGAAATGAAATATTTATAGGATTGAAAAAAAATCAGAAATATTCCAGTATTTTTTAACTTAAAATGGACATGGGCTGAGATACCGGGGGAGGGGGGTTAGTGTTAAAGGGGGAGTCGACTGATCTAATGTACAAGTGTATATATGAATTGACATCATCCTCGCCCCCAGGAATAATGCACCTTCCCCCCGCCCCAGACTTTCAAGTCTATCTGCGCCTATGAAACGGGGATATTGCTATATTGGCAGCGTAAAAAAAAAATCCCTTTTTTTTTAGTTTTCCTTTATGAAAGATAGATGGCAGTCAAACTCATACGTAGCAAATACAGTGAAACCTATCTTAGACGGAATCAAAAAAAAAATAGTCCCTTCATTGATTGATGCTTTTATTTGTGCAACTTCATGAAACGGAAACCTGTCTAAAATAGAATATTATTTCAGTCTCTTGACGAAAGAAAGAAAGTTATGTCACAAGCTTCGCGCGAGGAATTCTGCTACAAATGGTGTTGGTTCGAATCCTCAATCACCACTGAAACAGCAATTGTTGTCATGCGGGCACTTTATCACTACTCAGCAGTGCATGCCCATCCTACATAGTGCAAGCAAATACGTTTAAAAAAAAAGAAATAAGCAAAATATAAAAAGGAACTAGAACACATATGCGTACGCCATCTATACGTCATTTCAAGAACTTCATTTGAGAAAGAAAAACAAATTCAGATCATCACAGGATGATTGGCAGGCTATTATGCTGATCATTCGTGGATGATGGGAGTATTCTAAGGGTAAATATGTGCTCTATTTATGGGAAAAGTATTTGTTTTTGTTAATTTCACTATTCTAGTCACCCAATGAGCCAATGGAAAATGAAAAATTAATAAATATTGGTATCTTTACCACAAAAACAAAGTTCGAGTGGAATAATAATCATTTTCATAATGATCCAAGCCAAGCAAACACGGAAATAACAACTTCTGCTGAGGAACAAAGAAAAATATTTTTTTTTGTTACAATAGTGTAATCAGTATCTGCTTATCAACTTCTTTTTCAAAGGGCACTTCGAAACATGATTGTTGCTTGTTTGAAGCGATTGTTGTCTGACAACACACAAAAATAATGTGTAAAAAGGGATTTCAGTGGATCGACATCCCTTTTACGTGACTGGTTTGAAATGTTCGCTAGTTCTTCCGGGATTCCGAATGACTTAACTTAATTAAAAGACGTTGCTTTGATGTTGCGACCGGAAATTAGAGCAGTTAGTGGAGGAGTTCGCCTTGCTACTAGTAATTTCCGGCTTTGACTTCAATGGTGTCACACTTCTCAAATTGTTGTTGTTATTATTATTATTACTCTTATTTTTCATTATTTTATTTATTCTTTGTCGGAAAAACGCAGAAAAGCTTGTTTTGTACTGGAGATTCTTTTCTTTTGTTGACTTTGAATATTTTTTTTTTTATTCTGTCTGAAAGTCAACAATATTGCAAGATGCTCAAATAATAAGAATAGCTTTTTTGTGAAAATATCGAATTAAATACGATGCTCAACACAGCCATTTCAGACCCCGATGCTACAGATGTGTGGGTTGCTTTTTCTCACTGCAGAATTTGTTTTTCTTTTGACTTCAGGATGTTAAGCTCTGACTTAAAGAGTTGTGTACGGTTTGAGTAAGACACAGGCTCAGTCATCACAGGGTAGCATTTAAAGTTCAATTTTCAGGATTTCTTTTTAAATTACTTCCAGGAGAAAGTGGCTCTTGGAAAAGTGTGATTTATTATACACATTTAGCAATAAAATTCTGGAAAAAAATTGTATGTTAATATGAATATACCGTACATAGTCCTGGCTGAAAAAAAATCAACGAAATGAATTATTTCTTTGCAAAAAAATATGAATAAATAATAAAAAATTTGAAAAAAAAATGATTTGCTAACATTTATATTTTAATATATTTTTTGAGTATCAAAAATGCGAAAACCTTCTGAATATTTCCATAAACATGAATGCTCTTGTCTCAAAACATAGAATAATAAAAGAAGAGAAATGATGCATGATATACGCTATTGAGCCTCACAATGAGTAATTTATAATTGATAATTTTTGTCGCACCACGGTCATTTTCTGCACACAAGGGCTAATTAGACCGGGACCTACAATTTATTGCCGATTCCGAACGGCAGGCTTGTTTTTTATACTCATCGAGAGGTTGGTGCGCTAACCCCTCGACGGGGGAACTCCCTGCGGTAGCAATTTTTTTGCTGCGGTCAAGTCGCCGTTTTTTGTTGTACCCCTGTGTCAGGAAAGTTTCCTGACAAGGACGAACCGGGTATCGAACTCGCGACACCTCTAAACATCCTTCGGTACTTTAGGCGAGTATCTTATCGACCGGGCTACCGCGCCCCCAATGAGTAATTTAATACTGAAGTTAGATGGCTTTTATTCAAAAATACATGAACAAAAATACAATAAAGCATATTTAATAAATATAATAGAAATGTTGCTAAAACATATTAAACAAACTACTTCTATTAAGGCCTGCTGGAAGTACTTTTTTAGTTCCTTGAGGCCACCATATTAAATGTGTGTGTATATGAGTATTATATGTTTGCATTTGTGAAATAAATAAGAAAAAGTCAATATTGTGTAACACAGTTGAACTTGATTAATTCGAAGTTCAAAATCAATGGAAAAATGTTTGAATAATCTAATTAATCTATCCTGGATCAGGAAAATGACTAAAAATTGTAATAATGATTTATCACGATTTATATAGAAAAGTAATTATCGATTATCAAAATTTTTTATCATCAAATACGAAACTTTACCAAATTTTAATAATTTGCACGTATAATAATTGATCTTTGCTGCTGCACCATTCCACTGTTCTGGAATCAGCATCAATGCAGAATTTCTGCACCATGCTTAAATCCTGATTCACGGAATCAGTTCATGATCATCCGTTATGAGTTTCCCAAATTTTGCTTATCATTCTAATTTGCTCTATCAAGGAAATATATTTTCGCAAACGTATTGGCATTTGCACTTCCCTATACTTTCCATACTCTTAGTGACGACAAAAAGATTCATATTTTGGATGTGTTGGTCTATAAGTAGAACATTATAAAAAAATCGGTATCAAGTGGTACACATTCTTGATGTGCACTGAAGCTGAATAAAGTTAGAATGAGCATTAAGTCATCAAAGAACAGAATTTTGCACTTTTTTACTTGTCTTTCAATTTGTTTTTAACAACTTGATCGAGAAAAGTGCCCCCCCCCCCGCCTCCGTCAGACTTCCAATCTATCTCCGCCTATGTTCCAATGTGTCCCGAAAAACCAAAAAAAGTCTGGCACCCTTGTTTTAAAATACCGTCAACCAACCCTGTATATCGCCGTTGAGATACTTTTTACTGCCGTTTTATCCCAGAAAAAAGTGAATCAAAGCCTCTTGAACATACGCCACTCGGCATACACTGATTTTTTTTCTTTTTCTGCACTAAATTCCCAAATCCAATGATTTTCCTGCGGACTTTTTAAACCAATTTTACCGTCCAATATTTTTTACCAGCAACCGTAGCAGCGAATTATCTTCCCCTTCTCCGTAAAAAAAAAATACAGTAGGACCTCCCAAATCCGGACATCCATAATTCGGACATTTCAGCTGAAAAAAGAAAAAATCCAACAGGGACAAACTCATTTCTTTGCCGGAATTCTGTTTCGACCATTTCTAAGACTTCGACCATTTACACATTTTTTGTACTACTTATTGTTGGTGTCCACTGCGCAATTCTTGGACTTGTGGAAAACAATGATGGCAACTTGTGTGCCCCAATGAATGTGGTTAAACAGAAAGTCAGCTTTGGTCTCAAATCAACTTTTCTTTCTTCATTCCATTTCTCTGGCGCTGCATAGTTAACCTTAGTGTTTTAGACCTTGGCCGAAGCTCTATTATTTTCAATTATATTCTGTAAGCGAATTTCTGAACATGCCGTAAACATCAAATGGAGTGGCAGATACAAGCCTGCAAACGGAAGCGTGATGCTTTACGTTTTCGTGATGAAGTTCAACTTTGGAGAGAAAGCTAGAACGTGTAATTTCCAGAACGAATGTTGTATAGAGAACATGTAATCGGAAAATCTACCGTTTATACGTCCTTCAGAAAAAAAAATCCGTTTTTTTTTCCGATCCAGCAATATTTTTAAAGAATTTTTTCCCTATTTATAACTAATAACTGAGCTCCGTTTCCTGTGACTTTCCATATTTCGCTATTTTCACGCGACATGATTGTTTTTTTTCATGATTGTTTAGTAATTTTTAGACATTTTGCATGATTTTTTTAGTAATTTTGCGACGTTTTGCATGATGTTTCAGTAATTTTGAGGAATTTTGCATGATTTTTATCATTCAAGGCATATTTTCGTATTTTTGAGAATTATTTTGCGCATTTCAGCAGAACAATGAAGAGGGATATTTTTCCTCTTAGCTCACTATTAACTAGCTTCATTCCCCCCCCCCCCCCCACCATTGACAGTTTTCAGACCATAGTAACGATGACTACCAATTTTACTTATCTTTGGCATCGTTTTTGTCAATGATTGGCAATTTTTCAGTGACATTAGCAACAACTGGCAATTTTTCAGTGGTATTAGCAACAATTGGCAATTGTATTTGTATGCCTTTGGCATCATTTCGAAAATGATTGGTGATTTTCCATCATTTTCTAGAGTAAATATGATCAGCCTACTTATTAAGGCTAATAAACATATTTTTAGGTTTTTGCAGCATATTTTTTAAGTTTTTTACGGCATAAATGCATTTCTATGGAGTATATCTATAGAGTATATTCTGTGGGTTTTTAGATCATAGAAATCCTAGCCCTACCAATATCGGTATGTGAATTGGAAATCATATGGTTTTAATTAAATTACCTGTTGCTATACGTATATATATATATATACTATATACATATATATTGCTTCATTAATTTTTTTCAAAGGAAAACATGGATCAAAGTTTTCAGATGTATATCACGGCTTTAAATATGAAAACTTGGGAAGTGGATCCATAATCCGGAATCACTTAAGTCCCAAGGAGTCCAGATATCAGAGGTCTTACTCTTAAGTATATTTTCAATTGTTGCTCCTGAATGTAATGAAGAGACAGTTTTTTTGTTTGTTTTTTTTGAAGGGGGGAACTGGCTTACATTTGCATTTAGAAGTCGGAAAATTGCAGAAATGCACCCTTATCCACCAAATCTGATACATCCAAAAACAATACTTTTTTTCCTTTATTCACCAAAAAAAACATCACAAATACTTATGATAGAAATTCCTCGTTCTACTTTTAACTATCAACCGACGTAATTTAGAAACTAATCAATTAAAAGAAAAGAAGATGCTCAATAAAACGAGTCGAAAGAATATTGACTTATATTTCATTAATAAACGCTCTTATTGACACTTTTTTTACTTGACACGGGAGAGAGAATTTTACGGTTATTCGCGGAAAACGATTATTTGTTGAAAACTAATGTCGAAAAATAACAATTAAGTTCTTATTAAACAACAAGCTCTAACCTGTTTTGTTTTTTTACTCATTAAAAAAAGGAAAAAGGAGGGGAAAATGTGTCCCGTCTGGTAATTGAGGGAAAATGACTCCGGGAGAATCGGGAAATTAAAAAAAAAAAGTGAATAGTCATTAAAGAAAATGTTTATACGATAGCTTTTAACTAGAGCGAAGTTCATGGAAGTGTAACGAGGAACCTCCCATTGTGAACGTCATTAAAGATCAATTAATATCCTATAAAGGACGATACGACAAGCCTAAATTCCTCTTTAAGATAACTTGCACATTAGAAGAATAAAAAAATTCAGTCTCTCTTTTTTTAAATAATTTCGTTATAAATTAAGTTAATTAATATCAAGTTTCTCTGCTATGGGACATTATGTTAAACTTCATGCGATTGATGAAGTCAGCTAATGTTATTCTATTTGAAAGGATGACGTCACTCTCCGCTACCATAATACGAAGGTTTTTAACAACTGGCTGTTGCGAAGATGAATTTTTGAAAAGAGAAAAATCCAACTGCCTTTGCGGGAATCGGATCCACGTCCTTTCATTTTCCGGGTAAACGCCCTAGACTACAAAAGCAACGAATCTCTGAATCTATCCTTGGAACTCGAGTGCACTGAAAGGGACCGTACATGGACGGCCGGACCTGACTCAGGCCAAGCTCACAACTGCTGACGCTGCCACCAGATAGCGACTTATGAAAGGATGACGTCGCTCTCCGCTACCATACGAAAGTTTTTAACAACTGGCTATTGCGAAGATGAATTTTTAGAAAGAGAAAAACTCAACTGCCTTTGCGGGGAATCGAACCCGCGTCCTTTCACTTTTCGGGTGAATGCCCTAGATCACTAAACTACCAAAGCAACGAACCTCTCACTCTTTCCTTGGAGCTCGTGTACAGTGAAAGAGACCGTACATGGACGGACGGACCCGACTCAGGCCAAGCTCACAACTGCTGACGCTGCCGCCAGATGGCGACTTATGAAATTATGACGTCACTCTCCTCTATCATGCGAATGTTTTTAACAACTAGCTGCTGCGAAGATGAATTTTTGGAAAGAGAGAAAATTTTTTTCGTGAAGATTTTTCACGGTATTTTTTTTACCTAAATTTGACCGGTCTTACAATTCGTGAAAAAATCACACAATTTTTCTATGTGATGATTGACTTCTTAAATAATATATTTTCGAAGTTTAAAAAAATTGGACACCAATTTGGCATGTTTTTCTTTGTAATTAATGTAAATTTTCAGTTAATTAATTTTCTAATTAATATAAATTAATTATCTTAGTTTAATCAAAATAATTAATAATTGTCATTTTGGGAACTCTTATGTACTGTGTGTGTGACAAAAGAAAAAATTTTGGAGAAAATGATTTTTTTCAATTTTTAAAAAAAAAAATTATTTGTGTTCATGGCCAGGTGGCCAGGAGAAAAAAAAGTTTTAGATAGAAAATCGGAATAAAATTTCTGAAAATTTCATTTTTGAAAAATCATAAAAAATCAAATTTTATTGTAAACAAATTTTGAAAAATACTGTGACAATCATTAGATCTTTTAGTTCCGAAAAACGTTCACTTCATACAAAAGTTTAAATAAAAAGTATTAAAGAAAAAAAGTTAAACGCAGCGTTGTGTGCGTGCAATGTCAGCCGAAAAATGGGTTCTGTTCAAGCTATTTTTTTTTTCAAAAATAACAGTCACAGTATTTCACAGCTTCAACTGATTGGGCCAGAAGGGGTTTAAATTCAAATTCTTGCACAGGGCACAGGAATGGCTCGCTACGGGGGGGCCCTGCCTCTACATAACATTAAAATTCAAGCATTTATTATCTTCACCTCGAAATATGGCTGAGAGATGTTCGCACCTGAGCAAGAAAATCAATCACTTAAATACGTTAGGGCTACGCATATATGTTACTGTCAAAGCCTAAAATCGGGCAGTTCGTGAATTGGCCAATTTTCACTAACCCTTCGATGTGAGACTCCCAGTGGTGGCAATCTTTCTCTGTGGCCGTGTCGCCGTTTCTGTTGTACTCGTGTCAGCAAAGTTTCTGACAAGGACGAATCGGGCATCGAACTCGCTACACCTATAAAAATCCTTTGGTATTTTAGGTGAGTATCATATCGACCTGGGCAATTGAGCTCTTCTAATTGAGTTTGACTTTAGTATTTTTGAATGCAACAATTTCGGCTTAGCTCTGAGAACCATTACCCCACCACCTCAAAACCCAGCACCATCTGCACAGTGGCTCGAAGCAACGAGCCAGTGATGCCATTGCCACGACGATATTGATTGAAGTGGCTGAGCAATGAACCTCCAAATGAAGAGAGGACGAACACAGTGGGTTCACTGAACCCGCTGGGGCCAAGATGGTCGGCACCTATCTAATTCACAGAGCTAAACCCACTTAACAGGGAGAAAGAAAAACAACCCACAAAATCATCAAAAAAATAATCTGACACAATTGGGAATCCTTCCCACAGATACCTAAGGGTTCCGATTCTGGAAACCCACGTCGTTTCCGATTGCTTAAAAACTCGAATTTCAACTTTTTTCGCTTGAAATTCGGGTTTTTAACCAATCGGAGACGACGCGGGTTTCCAGAATCGGAAACACGCTTGCACTATAATCGCACCCTAACCGTGTCAATGCCTACTACCGAAGCCTTAAAAACTGTTATTCTTATCCTAGTCTAGATTAGATCTCAATCGCCGGCCGACCTTGAAGACTCGACGCGAATACGTCTTACCGGAGCGAAATCTCCAACACGAATGATCTTCAACTGACGTTTCAACACCTTCGAAAAGTATTTTCAAGAGATCCCATTGCTCAAGAATTAGCAAAAAGAAGTAATTCATTTGGTGAAACACATTCCTATTTAATTATGAAAACCGAATAGGCTAACACCGAACCATACATGCATCGCGTAAATATTCCTTTGGGAATTTCTAACGAATTTGTGTATGTAGGAACGTGCTGTGTATGTATGCGTGACCCCTAGCGTGTACAGTCAAACTACGTTATAACGACCTTGGTTATAACGTTAATGATCGACAGTCCGGACTTATTCCAATAGAGCAAGAGTTCAAGCCTTTCTCGAGTTGCGAGCACTGCCTATGCTCATCATTAGAGCCCGGAAGTTTAAGCGCTGAAATGGTCAAAATAGGCAGTGAAAAAGGCACTAAAATTGCTTGAAATAGCCCAGGAAAAAAGGTGGTTTATATTTATGAAAGAAGGTATAACAACTAAAAGCATAGATATTGAATGTCGAAAACTGGCTAAAAATTGTTTGCACTTCATCTGTTGTTCCAATTCTAGCTTAAAATAACTACTACTATTTTACCCAACATGCACCTCATATACATTCCTCTGAGGAATTTCTAACGAATCAGCACATGTCGGAACGTGTTATGTGAGTGGATACATATGCATGATCCCGTCGTAATTCTACTGTTAGATTTGTGCTTGTTCCGTGTTCTTGCTAGTGCTACCTGTATTCCATATTTTGAAGTAAAAAATGATAAATGCGTGAATTTTCATGTTATGTAAGTATCATGTTGAAGGTCTAAAGCTTGAAATACTGCATTTGGTTTTTTTTCAAAATTGAATTGATGTCATTTCAAAAATAGAGTTTGCGGCCCCTCAGGATAAGGCGGATTGAAGTGAGGAGCACCAGACGTGAAGCCCGTAGAGAAAATGATTTTGAGGTTCCTTCGATTCACGAAATAATACAATTCTATCGCCTTAAATAACATGTTAATGTAGTACAGTGCCATCTGTGAGGGAATTTCCGAACTATTTTTCAATTTATCGGAAAAAGAAAAATGTCTACTCCGCGGAAAGCTGTTTAAGAGCGAACCGCACTTTTTTATGTCAAAATTGGTTGATTTTATTTTTAATCAACTTTCGAAACGTGTCATGCCCTTTGCATCCTCCCTGTATATTAATTGAGCAAAACGTGTAAATATTTATTATCATAATTTTAATTTATGAGTATGTACCCTATATATTCGAATTCCCCCCCCCCTCCAATACTTAAAAGAAATTTTCACGTAACACATCCGTTTAAACGACGCTTTAAACAAGAACATTATATTCACGAACGTCCCCCCCCCCCCCGTAAGGTAATTACCGAACTAAGAATATAGTGCAAAGCAGAAAGAAGCCGAAGAAAATTTTTAGTGACCTAACTCGGTGATGAAATATGACGAATTTATCGCCAATGTCGCAGAAAAGCGGGTGGAATAAGTTGCACGCGTGGTAATAAAGTAAAGAAGAGAGTACATCATTTTTCTGCTGCGCGAATAACCGAGGAAAAGATTAGTTCCTACGGGAGAGAAGAGAGCGGGGAAAAAAAAAAAACCTCAGGAAAACTGGAGCATCATCATCATCATCATCACCACAAGCTCATGATCATGCAGTTGTAGTTGTTGTAACTCCTGATACTCGAGATTTATTGTCTCTCGCCTTGCTCAGCAACTCGTTATCGTGAACAGCGCGTTGACCCTCTCATGACCTGGCAGTGTTTTATAAAAGCCAATTATTGTCTCGCATCCTTCCGCAAAACATAAGAAAAAAAAATAACACGTGTGTCCATTTTCCTCTTTTCTCCTAAGATGACTAACCTACGTTGTCTTGGATGTAACTCCGAGGCCTTGATGATAACTAGGCATGACCTAACTTTCGTGTTCTGAAAATCTTCTCTACCAGAGAACAACCCCAAAAATCGCACGAAAGCCACGGAAAGTATTTTTGGAGAGAAACAGTACATGTGTTGAAGGGAAAATTTCCTAATATGCACTGTGGATCAGTGGCGTGACTACATGTTACGTGACCAATTTTAAGTTTTAAGGGGGAAAAAATATGCGTCCCATAACCTTAAAAAATTTAACTTTCTTATTTATGAGTTGAAATTTATTCCTAGTATTATTTAGAATTATTCATTCTCAATTGAAAAATTATAAAAATTATCCAATCGGAACTAATTATTGAAAAATATCAAATTTTGAATTTTCGTGTAATTATTTTAATTATTTTTGCCAATTTTTTCTAATTCACAAAAATTCAATATAATTAAAAAATTCTGAATTTTTTTTCAATTACACGAAACATGAGTACCCGAAATTCAAGTAAATATATATATATATATATATATTTGAAGGGGGAAAAAATCTGAACAATTAACGTAAGCAAATAACAATTGATGCAATAACAAATGAAATGTAATAATAAATTATAGCCAGATTCTGACTAATTAATGAAAAATTCACATTTTTATGTGTAAAAAAGTGCAAAATATGGTCAAATTAATGAGAAGAAAACCAAAAAGTTCATTAATTGGATGTATCAAAAAATGCCAGTTTATTTGAGTGAAAATAAGATGGAGTGAACAAGGGATCTCGTTATGGCAAAGGCATTTTCTAGTTGTTAACAGCTTCTGTGCCAATTTTCCCATTCTTACAACAACTCTAAAGCCGGGTCCACACCTACCACGCTACGCGATTCTGAGCTACACAGAACCGGTTTTATGGGCATAGTTACCCAAAATCCACCATGAAAATAGCTCGTGGTGTGCTAGCCCAATACCTTCTAGAGCAGATTGCCTATATCTTCTGCTCTAGACGGTATTGGCTAGCCACACCTTGCAACCGGTTTTTCGGCGGGTTGAAACTGAATGGAGCTGTGGGTGAAGATTCAGCATTACCCTATTCACACTTGAGCTAAGACTGACCATTGAAAAAAAAAATTTTTGTTTGATTTGTGTTTATATTGTATGTCAAAATGTTTTTTTAAAAAAATTAATTAATTAATTATTAATATTAGTAGTTAATTATTAGTATTAATTATTAAGTATTTCTAGAAATACTTTTTAATTAGTGATGAATTTTCATGAATTGTGAAATGCTTTATTTCCTCATTTGTGTTTTTTCAATAATTCTAAAATTAATTATTTATTCTGAAATAAATCCTTCAAAGTAATTTTGAAATTATTTCTCATTGATTCTGAAATTATACTTGAAAGTAATTTTCAAATTAGTTTTTTATACCAGTTCAGGAAAAATAGGCCCCTACATGTTTTTTTTCATAAAATTTTTTCTCTTATTGTTCATCTTTTTTCATAGAAGTCCTTCTCGTAGGCGGGTCACGACAGAAAGCTTTGAAGAAAACATGTGCCCCACGGGTCATGCGTTGAAGGCCCCCTGCAATGAGACGTTGATGTAATGTGACGCTGAAGTCCCCATTTGCCAATAAAATACACTGAAGTGTCAAAAGTCATGGGATGGATACATCTTAATATTTCTGCACTTCGCCGTCTAAAAAGAGGTCCCACACGATATTAAGAGGTATCCCATAACTTTTTTTGGCACTTCAGCACTGAAGTCATGGGATAAGTGAAGCAAGATTAAGATGTATCCATCCCATGACTTTTGGCACTTCAGTGTAAAGGCGACAGACCCTTTCACAGAATAATATTCAGCTCACAAGAACATAAGGAAAATACTGAAGTTGATCTTCACAATCACTGCACAGTGCAATTATAAATATGTTGTTTGTTTTTTCCTCCCTTTTTTGTAAAATATGTTGTTGCATGAATGTATTTCAAACTTTATATATTGTTAAAAAAGAGGGAGGATGGAAAAAGGGGTAATATGTATGTAATACCGATTACACTAATAAGATAGAATGTAAATTTGTAAATTTGCACATAACTTGATTAACTGGTTCTTTGTGCTACTTTACATTAAAATATTAAAAAGTAAAAGATTATTTTAATAATAACAATGAATTAAATTGGATAAAATTTAAAAAAATCCTTGAAAAATGATTGATGGTTGCCATGTGCCAACACACAATAGACTATTTTTTGTAGATTTACTGGAAGGACACCGTAGTCCCTTGGGGTCACAGAGTGAATGATACTAATTTATGTATTTATATGTGTTTGTTTCTGTTTTTGTCATTTTGTACCAGTTTGTACTTGTTATGTTGTTGTCAAATAACAAATAAGATAAAAAGGTTTATTATTACCTTACATATACAATCGCGCGGGCCCCTATAAACCTATCAAAGGACTGACTGGACATCCAAGGGGTTCAGAGACAACTGGTCAAGAGTCCACTCGGCCAAATGATTTTTCACTGTTTCTTATGGAGAACAAAAAGTGCTTAGATTCTTATTCCAAAAACGTTAGAGCCATTTGGAATTCGTTGATGAAAGGAAACGCTTTGGGATTTCTGGATGATCCCCCGTAACATCCATGTCAGGTATCTCAACTCTCAGGTAGAAAAGCAAATGATCATTTAGTGGACGGACGAGATGTTGGTCTGAGGAGAGAGAGAGAATGTGTGGTGGAGGAGCGCGCGAATGATGTCAGGAATTCTCATCAGCCGAAACCACGGGCTGTTTGCGGATACAGTTGCTGTGTATTCATGAGACCCATTCTCGCATTTCAGGCTTCGCCGAGTCCTGAAAGCCCCACTGACATACCATGCGGGCTGCTCTTAACGTTACCTAAAACCTTTATTTTTACTCTCTTTCCGCGTTCATGTCACTCGCGATTAGCTTGGTGAAGCGCACACTTTGAGATTCACTCACACACACACACATATGCTGTATATATACACAGATTGCGTTGCGTCAAATTTATTTCCGCGTCTTTCAGCTTCAGATGCTCCAATAACAAAAAGAAAAACATTAGATGTTTTCCTTTTCGTGTTTTTTCTCCATTACTTTCCTTTTTTTGTGGAAGGAATGACTGAAAAAACGGATGAAAAGGAACTTATGTGGTGAGCAATAAGTATGATGTGAATAACATTGAGACGTATGGATTGTTATTGAGACATTACGTATGTAAATGCAAGAAGGGTGTAAGAAGGAAAAAAATGAAAAATATGAAGAAGTGAGGAAAAAATAATCGCGAGAATAACTAATAACAAAATAAGGGAAAACGAAGAATGTCAACTGCAATACTAGTTATAATAGTAAGTGGGTGGAAGGAAAATAATGCGTAGAACAAAAGTGAAAAATAAGAAGAAAATTGGCAAAAGGAAGTTGAGAAATGAACCGGAAAATGGGGAAGAAGGGAATTCAAAAATGAAAGATAAATGAGATGAAACTGAAGGAAATGAAGGAAAAGTTCAAAGTAAAGGAAATTAAAAATAATTTTCAGAGATAAGAAGACATTAAAAAAGAATTCAGAAATAAAAGAAATATAGAAAGAATTCAGAAATAAGAATATGAAAAAAAAAATTTTTTAAGAGAATGAAAAGAAGTTAAAAAGAAAAAATAAATAAAAATGAAAAAATAAGAAAAAAATCATAAATAATTAAAAATAAGAAGAGAGGATTCAAAAGAATTAAAAAACAAAAAATAAGCAAAAAAATTTTGAAATAAATCACAGATAAGAGGAACATGACGAAAATGCAAATAAGGAGAAAATGAAGGAGAAATCAAAAAGAAAATGAGGTAGAAAAAATTCAAAACAAAGAGAGAAACGATGTAAAAATGATGAAAGAGTTGAAAAATAATATAAACAAATACAAATACAACGCCACAACAGGCAAATTGCCCAACGAGGTGGCTGACTTAAGAACATCATGGATCCCCGAGCCATTTTTTGGAGGCCCTACCTACTACTGCTACACCATACATGCATCCCGCCCACACCCCTCCCCGCGGAACCCCCAACGAATCGGTACATGCGGGAATGTGCGTGTACGTGTAGTGAAACCTGACGTGAAGTTTTTTTTGTTTCTCTGTAATGCTTGTTATGTGTAGTGCTGCCATCTGCCACCAGTTTTTCTAACTATGAGTGAAGTGTTATGATTGAATGATTGATCGTTGTAGGACTGTTGCTCGACTTTTTAACGGGGAGATCGGCTCGCATTTGCGCCTTGAAGTTGGGAACCACAGAAAACCAACTTCAGCTGACCACCACTGTGGGGTTCGAACCCGGATCCTCGCATCGCAAGTCCATCACTATAACCACTCGACCACCACAGCGGCTATATAAATATATTCAGCATATATAAATATATTCAAAAAATTCGAAGTCAAACTTAAAAATAATAACCGTAAACCATAATTGGTTATTCGGGGTTCAGATGGTCAGTATTAACCCATCAAACCCCCTTCATCAGTACTCTGCCGATTCCCATAGCAGTAGTGAGCTTTGCCTTGACGACAATAAACATTAAGTGGGTGAATGCGTAGGCTCACCTAACACCCAAAAGAGCTCTCTTTTTTTTACAACTTAATTTTACAAGAAAAATAACATAATCGCAACTTATCAATCGAACCATTTAATGGAGTAGTCCCCAGGGGAACATGAATTGAATAAAATGCGATTAAATGTAGTCAAATATGACTAAATGTGCGTACAGTTTCATATCTGCACTAACCAGGATCAAAACCGAAATCGAGAACAATGCATCGAAAAAGAAAGCCAAAGGTAGTTAACATTGTCATATGGAATATCATCTTCTTTTAGAAAAAGGAATCTTATCAAGGTCAATATTGAGGTATAAAACTACTATAACATATAATACTATGCACATTTTTTTTCAAAGAATAATGTATTTGACATGCAGAATCAGTTCGACTTCAAGAGCACTGTTCCCCCATTTCTAAGTTATTCATAGGCCCGGAATTGCAAGCCTGGGCATGTGCGGAGAATTCTTTGGTCTGGAAAAGATGTATTTCGTTCTACTATCATAAGAAGATATCTCGGGGCCAGATGTTGAAATTCGGATTCGGACAGTTTATCAAAGAATCTCTTGGACAACTTCTTGGTATATGCAGTGATGTTAAGCACACCGGAGTCGTTTCTGTTATTAATATTTCTGACGAACCATGGTAGGCCAGTGTATCTATCTTCTGAGTAGTTTATTTTGGAACAACCTCTCAAGGGAATTAAATTGTATCGTCGGCCAAATAGCCACACAGGAGCAGCATAAAGCAACGCTGGTCTGATGATCATCTTATAAAGTATTAGTTTGTTACGTATTGATAAGCTGGAATGCTTGTGGAATACTTTGTTGAGCATGACCGAGGTTACAGTTGCCTTTCGAATGGCTTCATCACATTTCCGGAAAAAACTGAACCTCTTATCCACAATACCAAGATATGTTCAGTGCGTGACAGGGTAGATAGATGTGCCCTGCACTACAATGTGAGCATTGAACGATAGGTCAATCTTATTTGTAAACCACGTGAATACTGTCTTTGATGCGTTCAACTCAACACCGTTTCTTGCACACCACCGCTGGACCAGACCCACTAATTCCTGTAAATTTTAAAGCGCCTTACTATAGTTCTTATCCGCACAGCAAAGAGCGCTGTCATCAGAGTAATAATAGAGCTTTAATACCTTCAGGGGGCTACCGGAAAATCATCCATATGTAAGTTGTGCAGGATAGGACCCAACACACTTCCTTGGGCAATCGACGAGCGATAAAAATAATGAAATGATCCAAAATGTATTTTTATTTGTTAAGAAACGCGGAAAAAAATCAAAAAAGGAAAAGGAAAACATAGACAAATAAAAAGATCATAAAGAGTAAAATGTTGAAAATAGCAAAATCATACGACCAAAGTTACACAAAATTTAACTGAAACAAGAAGAAATGAGTTTAAACAATTTATGAAATATAACAATGAGAAAATGCAAAAAAGAGAAGAAATAGGAGATGAATGAAGGGAAGATGGTAATTAATAAACTATGGATAAGAAGAAACAAAATTCAAACGAAGATTTAAAAATAGTTATACGTAAGAATTGAAAGGCAAAACATGATAATACAAAGAGAAGTAAAGGAAATTAAAAATTTAGAATGAGGTAACATGAAAGAATTTAAAAAATAATTGAAATTCAATATTCTTTTTACACCTCCAAAATGACTGACGTCATAATGGAAAGTAGTTTCAAGTGGCTAATTAAAAGGAAACTTCTTAGTCGCTTTCTAGTTGGAAATAATGACATTTCTAATGTGAAGTATTCATTAAGTTCATTAATTAATATTTATTTCAGTTGGGAAAACAAATTATTACGAACACATCATTCTAATTGTTCTAAAAATATTTATTTACTTCCATTTGGGATTTTCAGATTATTTCACACCGAAGAAATCACAATGTTAAGTAATGTTAGCGTAGCGTAGAGTTAAATGTAGAACAAAAATGAGATGAATCACTTAATTTTTCGATCGAATTTTTTTATTTTTGTGATTTAAACTATTTTACTTTCCCCTGTCTTTTTTTCGTAAAACATTAATAACCATATCAATTATGATAATATTAATAAACGCATAAATTTTACTATTTACAAATATATAAAAACTTGTACCATTTAAGAATACAAAAATTTAATCCACTCACAAATATAAAAAAATTAAATATTAACAAAACAAAGACAAGAAGTTTTCAAAGTGGTTTCAAAGTTTTAGTTTAACAACTAAATCAAAGACAAGAAATTGTGAACAAAAATTTGGAATCATTCACGAACACAAAAAAAATTTACCCATTTGACAAATACAAAAATATCTTAACAATTTACAAATAAAGAAAAATTGGTCATTTAACTAATACAAAAAAAACTAACCATTTATAAAGACAAGAAATTCTGGACTATTCACAAATGCAAAAAAACTTCTAACCATTTACGAATACAAAAAAAAATTGTAAAATTATATAACTAAAGTTCTATTTTCCAAGGAATACCCATTCCGTTCAATGAAAAACTGGCATTGACGATGAGGTGGCTCCCGAATAGAAGTCTGTATATGAGAAATATTTTATGGACCAGAAAAAACTGTCTCTCTACGATCTTTTTACAGAGGTTATCCGTCAAAAAAATTTCACTGAACGCAATTTTCGAATTATATTTCTACGTTATCGTTCATTTTTAAAAAGACAGTGGATACTATCGGACCACCCAATAATTACACATTTGATTCCTTGTGAAAAACTAATATGAAAAAGTGTTTCAGTTTTTGATTTGACCAATATTTACGGAATTATAAACGCATTAAAAATGGATGTATTGCCAAAATCCTGCCAAATTCACTGAACGTGCATCAAACGCACAACTTGGCGTTTTCAAATGGATATAGTTTGGCTAACACTTTATAAATCTGATGATAAATCTTTCAATATAGTGAGGCGAAAGTAGCACGTAATAAATAGGTTGACATCACTATACACGAAGAGGGGGAAAAAGCGCTAATCGTGAAAGATATTAACTTGACTTGCCTTCTGACGGATTTGAATATTCAATTCAATTTCATTTTCAATTGTCTGCAACCCGCTGCTTGGGGAATCTTTTTTTTTCGTTGGTCGTTTGGCGCGTAACTGACAGTTACAAAACTGACACGTCAAAAAATTTCGAACCGTCATAACTCCCTTGACATTCGTCCGATTCCAAAATGGAAAATACTTTTCTGTATTACTTTTTCACGAGGAATCACGTGTGCCATTGACCAGTGCCGTAATTAGGCAGGTGCAATAGGTGTACCCGCACAGGGCCCATTTGGAAGGAATTTGGAAGGAAGGCCCAGACTGACCCCTTTAGGCCCATTCTGAGCCCAAGAATGAGCCAGAAGGAGCCTAAATGCAAATTCTTGCACTGGGCACAGGAATGGCTAATTACGGCACTGATATCCACCCTGTATTTTATTTTATATAATGATATACAATGTTTTTCACATCAACTTTACCACGTTGAAACCAAAGTCCACCAGCAGATGCGATACCTCATAAATTGATCTTGGATTTAACCAGAAGCTGTATTATATCTCTTCATCTCTCAACACGCATAATCTTATATAATATTCCCCAAAGCAGCTAGACAATACAGAAATGTGAATGCGTTAGATGTTTATTCAAACGTGTTCATTACGTCTGCGGCTAAAACCAGCCGCAGAAGCTGGAACGGCATGTACAATGGACCTAGTAGAGGATTCCGTAGCTTGAAACAGTTGCGGCGAAGTAATGTATAATTCATTTCAAGCCTCGTTAACCAGTAGCTCGAATTTCTAAACTGTTAGAGAAGGTTAAAGGACCATTTTAATCCTATGAAAATGAGAAAGGGTTAGGCTAAAACTGATCGCTAATGACCCGTTAGCACTAGTGGCTGGGTGGAGACAGATGCTTAATGTTTTTGGATGCGTCACACATGAGGTGAGTGCGAATACATTACCTCACTTTTCCAAAGCGGGAATATAAACGCATATACAAATAGCTACTAAATAAATTCTAAACATCATGACTTCGCTAAACAGCTATGAAAGTCATTCTGATTAAATGTCTAAATCGACGAGGATTCTCAGTAACAATAATACAGGGTAGCTACAAATAAACTGGCACTACTTAGACGTATGTAGTTCCCATTCTGAAGGAGGTATTTTTGATGAAACTTGGTAGGTATATATAGGATGTATCGACCGTTTGGAAAAATGCAAATAAAAATTAATTCAATTTCTGAACACCACATGAAAAGTGGCGTTTTTAATATCACAGTTATTCTTTTCCCCTTGGTCCAAATATACAAATACAAATACAACGCCACAACAGGCAAATTGTCCAACGAGGTGGCTGACGTAAGAACATCATGGATCCCCGAGCCATTTTTTGGAAGCCCTACCTACTACTGCTACACCACACATGCACCACACATGAGAGTTGCCACGGGACAAAATCGACGACAACATTTTGAAGAACCTATGGCTCCAGCGGTAGCCTACGACCATTCAATCTATTCTTTCCGCCTCCACCGAAGAGTTGACGCAACTTGTCACGCTGGCAGATGAAATCCACGAAGTTGCCGCAGATCCACGAGCGACGTATTCTCTCGCGAAGGATAACGAATCTTCAAATGTTGCGGCGATTTCGCCTCTCATAACGGAGTTGCAAAAATAAGTTTCCGATTTGACAGAGCAGGTAAATCATCTAAAATTTCGACGCTCATGATTGACATCACGCTACCGACGTTCATTTTATAGGGGCTGCAATACGTCGAAATTTCGCATCGGAACTGAACGATGGACATTGTTATTATCATGATTGTTTCGGAAATTTAGCTCGCAAATACAGAGATCCTTGCATATTTTCTCGAAGGCGGGAAACGAGTAGCAGCTGTCACTCAGCAACCAGTAGGTGGTAGCTTACCTCTTTCCAAGTCACAGGCTACACGTTTACAACAGGACCACAAATCGCCGATATTTGATCAATACCGGCAGTGACGTTTCATGCGTTCCGGTAGGTCGTAACTCGCAAAATCGCAATCTCGATCCACTCCAACTGTTTGCCGCAAATCAATCGAGAATCAAAACTTATGGTACCGAACTCATTAACTTAGACCTTGAGCTCAGGAGGTGCTTCAAGTGGAACTTTATCGTCACGCAAGTAGCCGTTCCCATAATTGGTTCTGATTGGTTCTTCGATATTTTGGGCTCTTAGTCGACCTCAAAAAGGTCTGGTTGACCCTATCACCAACCTCAGCATCTCCGGCATATCTCAAGCTTGTTCCCGATCTATTGTTCGTGTGATTGACGACTCCTCTCACTACCTAATTTGAAAGAGATCCTGATTTATGAATTGGGATAACCTCATTAATTTTCCAGTCAGAGGACAAATTAGATGAGTTTAATGAGACATTGAAGATAATTAAAAGATTATTAGAAATTCCATCAGCGCAAAATTTGAGAATATGATTTGGTATCCCATCGGGGCCAGTGAAGTGGGGTTTCAATTTTTTTAAAAGTTCAGAAATAGTGCCTTAGGGAAGAAGACCGGACTAGTGTTCAATAATGAATCAGAAAATGATTACTGAGAAGGAGTTTCCAACATCTGCTACATTTTGCTACAATTTCTGGCCGTTTGCTATATTTTGCCACAAAAACGCCGAAATTCTTCAATTCTGAGCTGATAACAAAATTCGCCAAAAACGAAATTTTCTCTTGAGAAAATTGGAAGTTGCATCACAATAGAAGCTGATTTTTTTATGTTTGTCCTCCCCGTAATTTGATTTCTTGGGACCACAAATAGAATTAGCTTGAGGCCCCCCCCCACCCCAGGATTCGCCGCTGACAACGGCAAATCCTGAAGCTTCCAGGAAGCTTCCGACAACGTACAAAATAGGGTCAAACTATGCAAATTGCAGCTCTTCCGCAGGACAGTGGGAAAAAAATGATTTTTTCAATGAAAAAAACGATTTTCCATGACTGGTTGTATTTGACAAAGCATTCGTGTATTCTTTAACAGAATGGAAAAGTTCACGAAAGAACGTATTATCGCACTGGAAAAACAGCTATGACGAATCTACCTTCACCATCAGGAGTTCTGACTCAAAAGCTGTCGGTGAATTTGGGGTATCTACGATCATGGAAAAGTGACGAAATAAGAAAAGGCTCACGAAATAAGTGAAAAATTGGGAGTGAAAACGGATGTTCTCGAATTGAATTTTTTGTGAAAATAGAATCACACATTCTACATATATTATTCCTAATAGTTTAATCATTATTTTCTATAGTTTTTATTTCTATAGTTGAAATTGAAAATAATTTAATTCTATATTAATAATCACTATTAAATTTCTTAGAATTTCTAATAAATATTCTAAGAATGACCCATCAAAAGAAATTATCTCAAAGTATGTTGAATCAAACTCAGGTAATGATCAAGAGTGAACTCAAAAAGAAACACTTATTTTAAATATGAAATGGGTAAATTCTGGTAAAAGAAGCAAGATCAAACGTTCAAAAATGCTTGAAATTGAACAAAAGCTCAACTTAGACTTTCATCAGCGGCAAAAACAAGAAAAATAATTACTTTCCTAATGAGTGTTTCAAGTCTCTCCTCTGGCTATTTCTTTAAAATTACTGAGTTTATACGCTAAAAACACTCATTTTCAAATTATGTTTTAAAATGCGAAATGCCAAGTGTTAAAATGTCTCTATGTTAAAAGCCTCTAACTTGTTGATATTGTAGAGAATGTAAAAACATGAAGATCAAGAAGTCTCTCAAAATTTTTTTGATTAAAAAATTAAAAATAATAATAGCTTGTTGTAGACTCTAGAGGAAATCTCTGTGTATTTTGTTCCTTGGTGGAGGGGCTCCCCGTCACCTACTGAACTGCGATAACACTGTTTTTTAAAGTAAAAAGTAATCCTGTGTACGCTACTGCATAGATGTATATAAAAACTGTACATTTTATTTACTACCAAAATTTTTAAGTCCTACAAAACTGATAAATGCTGCTACAAAAACAACATTTTTACTGCTACAAAACTAATTCTTCTAAGTTTCTATTTTCCACCCCTGCGATTAAATTAAGTGGCGATGTGAAGGTGAGAAGTAAGGTCGATGTTATCAATTTTAAGGAAAGACGGGCCCAGCTGATTTAGGGCGAAGAAAATTCCAAAATTTTGAGGGGTTAGTTTTAAGGTATTGAGGATAACTGGAAGTTGCAGTTTACTCAGAAAAGGCAGTCAAAACATCTATCGTTCTGAGCAGTTCATAAAATTTAACTGATCCGCATTATAACTGCCACAGTGAAAATATCTAAATCTTCTGTAAAATGCCCCATCTTTTCTCAAGAACAATATTTTTTCCGATTTTTTGCAGGTGAGAGCGCTTAGCCCTTATAGGTTTTCTTGCTTTCCTGTCTTGTTGTTATTCAATACAACACAATTAAACATTTTTTTTCTAGTCATCGGATAATACGCTATTCATAATTGAATGTTGTAACTGCTGAGACTGTCATTCATGTCTGATAAGCATGTCAGTGACGGTAGAAGGTAGATCATCAACCTGATGAACTACCTTTTAAATGATTTAATTTCTCTAGAATTGTTTCATCTATTACCTTCTTATGAGATGTTAAAATGCAGAGAAAAAAATACTAATTTTATTCAAAAGTGTACACTTGTATGATTTTGATAGAAATTCATGTGAAGCTATAGATATGTGAAGCAATATATTAGATGCTGACTCAAAATATGGTAACTATGTTAGTTAAAACATACTAACCTCGACTTTGGAAGACTTTGAGCATATGTTTGTCTCTGACCAGTAAGACGGAAAAAAAAACTTCAACTAGACTGGTAAAGAGCAATCCATTACCAATTCGTACCGCTTATCAGCGACACGATGCATTGAATGGTTAAAATGAGTATACAGGTTGTCCTTTAATGCTCGTGCGACCTTTATCTTATCAACCGTTCGTCGTAGAGGTATGGTTTCAATTTCAAAAATGCTCAAAATGTGTTCAAAAATCACTCTGTAGCAGTTTTGAGAATGGAAATACAGTATGTCATAACATAAAAAATCTAAATTTCATACGTTCCTCCCCCCTATCCTCTAACTTCCAATTAGTAAGTTGTTGCCCCATCTTTTCTGAGGCCAACAAAAAATTTCACTTTTCTAAGTGCAATATTCGCTGAGATATTCGAATTCAAAAATGGGAGAAAAGTTGGAAAAGAGCAGCACAGATGAGGGAAAAGGGACTTGTCCGTTAGTTTTTGCTGTCCTTCCCCAACTTTTCTGGAATTCTCAATTCACATATACTATCGAATATTGCACTTACAAATGATGATTTTTTTAAATTTCTGTTGGACTCTGAAGAAACAAGGCAACAATTTCCTAATTGGAAGTTAGAGGTCAGAGGGGCCGTAAAAAAATAATTAAGATTATTTTTATTTTGTGACACTGTTTCCAGTCTCAAAATTGGTACAGGGTGATTTTTGAACACAATTTGAGCATTTTTTTTTTAATTGAAACTGTATCTCTACGATGAACGGCTGAAGGTCGCACTAGCACTTACAGGAAACCAAGTGTACTATCTTTGTTATGTTCTGGGGGATAAAAAAATAGGCCGAAATTATTATGGTAAAATATTTTTTTGTATGAAGCTGCTATACGACTTTTTTTTAACTGAATCAACTGAAACTTCTCTAAAACATGGCATTTCTCACTTATTTAATTAACATAATGAATATATGAATTAAAAATGAAAAATTAAAAAATTGAAAGGTAAAATAATTATGTTCTCTGAAAAGATGTATTAATAATTTTCCTTTACAACGAGGGAACTGATGTGTAACCACATAATTCAATATTAGAACCGAAAATTCGGAACGCATGATAAATTGTGCCTTTTTGTTTGCCTTACCATCATCAGATACATTTTGCTTCCCGATGACGATAAAGCAAAAAAGGCAACAATGGGGGGGGGGGGCGGGGGTCCTTAAAAACGAACTCTCTTTTGTTCCATCTCCTCTATTTACATTGTTTTTGCTTGGTCCGATTGTCTCGTTTAAAATTTTCAGCTCTAATATTTTTTGTTATTAGTATCACCTGTTTGTTATAGAAACCAACTGTTCTTTAACCCCTTCGCGTACAAGCTTTTGGAAACAAATATGGATGATCTCTATTTGTCGTAGCGGAGATGAAATTGGTAACCTTGCTAGCACGTTTGAGAAGAAGGGAGAAAGAAAAATAAATATATAGAAGAGGTAGAACAATATAGTAGGTAAGAGAAAGAGATTACAGAGTAGATTTCTCTCTTCATTCTCACCCTAAGTGTTCTCTTTCGCTTTTTAGGCCAGGATTACCCTGCAAACTCACTTGTTTTACATTACATTTTTAGGTGTAGCATTTTAGACGAGAGATCATATTTAAAAATATTTTCATAAACATTTTGAACAACTTTTTTGGTGTTAATAAGTCGATTAACGAAAATTAGTGAGGATTTCAATTATAAAGTGTTTTTTTTTACATTCATTTTCAGTATTAGATTTAGAAGATCGAAACTTTTTGCCTCCATTGTGAACAACATTTTTCATATTTTGGAAACATCAGTTCCCCCCCCCCCCCCTTCCTCCAGTACCATTTAAGAGAAGTTTATAAGGAAAGTAACAATATGAAAAGGGAATATCTACGGAAAGATATGTATACGGATATGAAGATCGAAAGAGTAGTTAGAAAACCAATGACTCATGTAAAATTACCGATTTTCTAAAAAAATGACAACACCTAGAGAACGAACGAACCTATCCAACGAAATGTTCAGCACTTCAAGCGCGTGGGGCATTAATTTCTGAATGAATCCTAATATTTTTTAACATGTAGCGAATATAGCGAATATATTATAGGTCAGTGAGAGAGAAATGAATTGAATATATTTTTGTAGCATCGATTAATATAAAAATTTACCTAATCAGTTTGTTATAAAGTAATAAATATTATACGCCCCACACACATACATATAGGGATATAAAAACAAAAAACACAAAGTGTTAGATTAAGATTCAATTAATCGATTAAAATTTTTTGATTAACCATTTGAGAAATTTTAATTGATTCCCAGCCCTATAGTAATAATGGATAAATAATGTATTGGATGGCATCCTGGAACAGAAACTATTAATTTAGTTTCATGTATATAGATCTACGAAAAACGGCACGAAATTATTCTGTACTAAAACTAATTTGTATTAGGTAGAGAGACAGAGAAAATGATTCTTTATTACTGCCATCTGTCGAGTTGAATGTGAATCAACTCTGATATTAACATTGGCTGTATATTCTTTTTTGTTTGGCTTGAAATAAGAATAAAAGTCTGGTATATTAAAGAAAAATTCTAAAATTGTAAATTTCTTTGGTTTTGACTTTTTGAGCTCGATTCTGATTTTCTTTGACGTTCAGTTAAGATATAGAATAATAATATTTACTGATTTTATAAATTTTGTTCTAGACATATTTTGATGTCAGTCTTCAAATGTCCGGTATAGCGAAACCGGGCATTAAAATATTAAAAATTGAGATAAAAAATCAGGGATTGCACTAATTCTAATATGCTAGTCCCTTGTTAAGTGCACAAATTCCCATCGTTGAAATTACACTTTTCCTAATGGAAAAGGCTACAGAGAAGATAGGGCCTAGGGTCGGTACTTCGAACAAACGGCAACAGTTTAGACCCGAGTATACTCAGTGACGGTTCGTGCTCCTCAGTGTACTATGTAGTCGTTTTTATATTATTATTATGTGACAAAAACACAGCAAGTAGAAACTGACACAAAATTCAAAAACAGAATAAAAAACTGGTACAAGAAGACACACATAAATGCTTGATTAGGAACATTCACTCTGCGACCCCACGCAGGTGTTTTTTTCAGTAGGTCTACAAAAAATAATATCTTGGCACATGACAACCATCATTCATTTTTCAAGAATTACTTAATTTATGTTAATAGTAATTTAATCTTTTTAATATCAAGTAACACACAAATTATATTTACATTCTATCTCATTGGTGTAATCAGTATTTCTTATATATTACCCAATTTCCTCCCTCTCCTTTGTGATTATATAAAGTTTTAAATATATTCATGCAATAACATACAGAAAAAAAGGGGGGGGGAAACAAAGAGATAACATACAATGGAACTTCGGTTAACGAGCTTAATCGTTCCGCCAAAGTGCTCGTTATTCAAAGCAAACTTCCCTATAGGAAATAATGGAAACGCATAACTCGTTTCACAATTATTCATTCACATAAAAATGACTAATAAAAACGGCATTCAATCAACACGATAATAATATATAATACAATAAAATATACATAATATGAAGAACGCCATAAATAAGCATGCAAATATGGTAATGTTTACAAATGAACTTTCTCTAAACGACGAGAGGAAGAGGAGGGCTATCGTGTAGGATCTATTTACAGACTCACTGTTTGCAAACTTTTTGTGTGACTTTGAAAAAGATCCAATGACACTTGCTTTTACCTTCTTTTATGATTTATGGGAAACTGAGGTGTTCGTTCTTGGACAGATTCATTGCTCGCACACTGGTACAGCTGTAGAAACTGATATATGGGAAACTTTATATGGGTAGTTCTTTTGTAAAAAAATTTCCACAGATTCCCGCATTCTACACATCTCTCCAATCTCATTTTATGTGAGGAACTTCTCCTTACTTCTCTCTCCATCAGATGAGATACCGTCCAAAATTCTTGGTGGTGCGTGCAAAAGAGATCCATCACTTCACCTACCGTCAACTCGTAGACATTTTTCACCACTAGTTCTTGGATGCCATCCTCATGCACCTCCAGCCCATGGTCTTCCCCAAGCACACAGTCTCTTCGACAAGTAGTGGCTCCTGTTCGTGAGTTAGCCCCTCTCCCCCAAAGTCATATTCAGTAATGCGAATCAGCCCACAGTTTTCTCCAAGCGCATGTACTTATGGCCACAATGCTACATCTAGTTTCGTATCATAAATATTCACACTCGCACGTGTGATATTTATGAGTTTTCCGAGTGAGACACGCCAACCGGAGACTTTGGAGAGAATATTATCCACAATTGTCTCTCCATAACATGTGTGCGAGTGAAAGCAAAAAACCATCAGTTCCGTAGAGATAACGTAGCAATAAATAAACAAAGTGCAAATTTTTGCTCACAATACGAATCATCGCTCGTTAACCTAATCTAAATTTGTCAAAATTGTTGCTCGTTAAGCGAATTGCTCGTTAACCAAACCGCTCCGAAGTCCCACTGTATTTGTATTTACACTGTGCAGTGATTGTAAAGATCAATTTCATTACGTATAAGTGAAATGGTCAAATTCCAAAAGGGCAATTACTCGCGATTTATAACAAAAATCTTTTATACTTAAATATAAATACTCAAATTTTGACCAAATCATCGTGAGGGACATTTCTTTTGGGTTTTTTTTTTTTTTTGGAAATCCTCAAGTAAAAGAAAACATTTATTGAATGCAAAATTATGTTTTGAAAAAATATAATTGAATTATTAAACGATGAAAAAGGTTTTATTAGTTGTATTAAGAAACTGTCGTCAAATGCTTTTATATTATTAAAAATATATCTAATTCCATGGTGATATGTTGAACAGAATACTCTGAAGACCAGTGTTTTGTTCAACTTTTTTACAACTGTGAACCGGTTTAATAAAGTTGAAAAATTCACGGGCGAAAATGGAGAAATAATTTTTTGACTCGGGGAAAAAATAAATTATGAGGAATAATTTGCAAACCGGAAAAAAATAAATAAATGGGAAAAATAATTAACTTATGAACTGGCAAAAAAAGAAGAAACGGGATAAATAATTAACTTGTGGGCTGGCAAAAAATAAATGAATAAATGGGAGAATTAAGGTCTGTACCAGCACAATGGATATTATAAATCGAAGAAATAATTTGCGGACCTGCCGAAAATTAATAATTCTTGGACCAGAAATAATTTGCGGACTGGCAAAAAATAAATGAATTGGAACAATGCTTCGCCGACTTGTTGATTGCTGAGACAGAAAATGAAAACCAATTATAGAGACGGTATACAATATATATATAAATTGAATCTAAAATTAGTCAGGCGCTGGTTGTATTGATCGAAATTTCTCACCGACTCAAAAACACAATTCCAGACTGCTTTGAATAAGACCACGTATCATAAACACCCTGCATCTCTCTTAATTAATTAACGTTTTAACGGTCAATGTTCCCAACTAGGAGCATTGTTTTTATTAATTAGAAAAAAAATATATGTTTTCTTCGTAAAAGCACTTGATTTGTTTTTCCTGAAACTATAAGTTTGCAAACTTAATTTCCAAAACAAATTTTTCATTCATTTCAGCATTTTTGAAATAAATTGAATTTTTTTTATATATAAAAACGCGTTTTGGAAGAATAAAATTTATTTAATTTTTTTTTGTTTTAATTTTAATGTTGTTTCTATAAACATAGGCAAGTCCACGGAAAACATACTATAAAAAATTTTTCATGAATTTTATTGTTGATGTCCCTAAATCCCAGCGGTTTCCTATTACTTTCAGTCGTAGATCCCCGGAAATCTTGGTGTCTACGATGGACCTCCCATGCCTCGGACAAGCAACATGTTTGTGTTTTGACTTCTAAATACAAATGCAACGCCACAACAGGCAAATTGCCCAACGAGGTGGCTGACTTAAGAACATCATGGATCCCCGAGCCATTTTTTGGAGGCCCTACCTACTACTGCTACACCACACATGCACCCCGCCTGAACCCCCCCCCCCCCTGCGGAACCTCTAACGAATCGGTACATGCGGGAATGTGCGTGTACGTGTTATGAAACCTGACGTGAAGTTTTTTTGTTTCTCTGTAATGCTTGTTATGTGTAGTGCTGCCATCTGCCACCAGTTTTTCTAACCATGAGTGAAGTGTTATGATTCAATGATTTATCGTTGTAGGACTGTTGCTCTCTGTGGCGAGACTTTTTAACGGGGAGATCGGCTCGCATTTGCGCCTTGAAGTTGGGAACCACAGAAAACCAACTTCAGCCGACCACCACTGTGGGGTTCGAACCCGGATCCTCGTATCGCGAGTCCGTCACTATAACCACTCGACCATCACAGCGGCTAAAAACAACATGAATTTTATACATATAGATATATGCACGTGACCATAAATTCAGTGTGAACGGAAATCGAATTTCTGTCATAAGTTTATCAATATTTGAATTCTATACTTTTTGGCAATTATATTTGTAGCTCACGGTATTAATTGAATAGAATATTGCTAAACCTTTGGCACACAGCGCTTCATGCAATTCATTCACAACATCAAAAACTACAGCCGTCTGTCAGCGAGAATATGCTCGAACAATGGAGAACTTTCTCCAGTACTAGTAAATGTAGTGACCCCACCGTCACCACAGTGGGTAGTCAGTTGAAGTTGGTTTTCTGTGGTTTCCAACTTCGAAGCACGAATGCGAGCCTAGAGTGGCCAGATGAGGTACATGAGAAACCAGGACAAATACCGGAATTTCTGATTAAAAACCGGCAAAACACGTAATCTATTAATCAAAACCGGGACACATCAGAAATCCTGTTTTTGGGGGACATTGCAGTATCAAATAGAAAACTCACAATCTATTACGAAAATATTATCATACTGCTTCTATACAACGGTGTCAAAATGAGTAAAACATCTCGCTAGGGCTGTGAAGGTGTCGGACGTTCCGTATATACGAAATTGGAAGTCGTATATCGTGGGAGGGGGGGGGGGTCTTTTTTTTCTATTGCATCCAAAACTTTTAATTAGTTCCACTTGCAGAAATGTTTTCTTTTTCTGCGATCATTTTCCAAATTACAAGATATTTCATGAAGCTATGGCACTTGTGAATTTTTTTTTTTTTTTTCGAGATTTTTACTTTCATTGAAAATGTCAGCGCCCTCTACTGCCTCTGCAGAGAACAAAATAAAATACAGTACATAAATGTACGTACTGTGAAGACAGCTTCAGTGCGTAGACACTTCAAGTAGTATAATCTCGGCTAGCATACTTGTTTTTCCGTTACTTCTTTTACATGCTAGATTTTTTTTTTCTTCTCATTAATGCATTATGTAACATTTTGATGAATTGAATATAAGTGATTTCATTTTTGTATCCATTATAATAGTACTCGCATTTATTCGCATAATATTTATTTTCTTACTATTGGTTTTGCTGATCAACACTATTGCATAGAGTAGCATTTTGATGAAGTACACGTGGCTGATGTTTGTGTATTGTAGTATTCTGATGATAGCATTTACCGGACCGTATATGTGTTAGTGGTTAGTGTTTTTTTTATTTCCATTAACTTACAAGCCCTTCACACATGGCCCCCCACAAGGGGTGGGCTGACAAGGCCACAGCCCTGGGGCCCGGGACGATTTTCACAATTTTTTTGCTTTTTCACGCTATAAATTCATCATAAAGGGGCCCGTGAAAGTTTGGTCGGGGGGCCCGCAAAAGATCTCAGCCTAGGGGCCCTGCTCCAGGATGTGGGGGCCATGCCTTCACATCTACACAAACTTGTCTATAACTCCCTTCATAGCCAGCAAGGGCAGTCTGTAAGTCGCCAGATAGTCCCCTCGGGCTGGGAAGCGATGATAAAAATTAAAATCTGTCTGTCTGCCTGCCTGCCTGGGTGCCTAACAAAAATTAAAAAATTAGAGTTAGGCTGATTTTACTGTCCGCTATTGAGAGTATCCGCCAACTGGGAGTTAAATACATTAAAATACATTCCACGGGACCGGGGATAAGAAAAGTGTCCCGTGTGAAACTCCCCGTTAACGGGGAGTGTCCGTCGTTAAGGAAGTTTCCACTGTAGAACTAAAACTTCATATATATCGAAGTGATGATATATGGCTCCCATTTACAATATTTTTAATGGATCAGAAAGCCTCGAAAATGTTCATATATTGGATGTCATATTTCGGTATGTCTGAAAAGAATCGTATTAGCATAAAAAAGGGATTCATGCTCAGACAAGCAGTATAAAACTCGTCTCGAAATTGTGTGCGTAGTTCCTTGGACTCGTAATTTTGCTATAATAAATGTGAAATGCATGATGTATGAGGTCCTAGTTTCGCCTTTCATCACGGTTGCCTGTCAGGTTGCGTTAGTTACTTCATCTTTCTCGGACTTTTGTTTTCATCTGACAACCGGCATATTTTATATGAGACAAATAAAAGTAATGAAAAATGTTGAGTTCTCGGTAAACTTTTGTTTTGTTCGGATTTTTATGAAAAAAAATACTCATTAACTTACAGGGAAACTTATCATTACATGAGATAAAAAATAATATGAAGTTTTTCACACCATGCTATAACTATAAAATAGAATAGGGGGGCTGCACAGCACACACACACACACACACAAAATGCGGCCCATCAAGACATCCCATTCGACCCGCGAAAGGTGTTCCGGTAGAAAAGTATCAATACACACAATATGATACATGCCAAAGTCGGCTATACTCCCTTCATAAAAGTACAGTACCCACCGCTTATAAGAATCAACCACTTATAAGAATCAAATCGGCAAAACAGAAAACCAAATGCTATTTTAACATAGGAAAATCATCGGTTATAAGAGTCAGATTTCCGCTTATAAGAATCAAAAAAAATTATTTTTGCCGAAACTGCTACCGTTCATCCTAGTGGTGGGAACTTGCAGAATATTCCCAGGGTTATTTGAAGGGCTACTTATTGCCACTTTTACCTTTGTAATGAAACCATCCCATATTGACCGTTGCCCTCCCCCCCCCCCCCCACAAACAGTAAGAATTGCAGCTTTACAGTGAGCTTCCCTCCATGAATGGCAGAGCTTATCCACACGAGGTTTATGGTTAAAAAAAAACGTTGTACAGTATTTTGTCAAAGAAGTTACTGATAAGCGAATCTATCAGAGTATTGTGTCCCGAATTGGGCAATATCGCCCCTGGGACGGTAGAAACTACGGGTATAACATAGGATCCTATGGATTGGCTTAAGTTGGGGGCGATGATTACAAAAATATTCGGAAGAAATTGGACCATGGAACAAAGGTTTGGGAACCTCTGATCTAGAGTTATGTACTTGGCAAAATTCATGGCTCCCATATCCTGGAGCACCTAGGCCAGAATCTTTGGTGGGTCACTGAGGCCCTAAACAGTCTCTCCTCTATAGTGAATTTATAGCGTGAAAAAACAAAAAATGATGAGAATGAAGTCACCAAATGCCAACCAAGATTCAAAGTAACCTCACGCACGCTCGCATTCAGACAAATGTTAGACATGATTTTTGCTGTCGGCAGAAGTTTCTTTGATTTATAAGTCATGGAAATGATCTCTACACTTGATTTCAAAAATTCAATTAAGCTTCGTTTAAATTTAGGGGAAAAAACGGGATGTTTTGTAAAAACTTAGGGCCAATCAAAATTACGGGAACGTCCCCTAAAGGAGATCCTCGAGAACAATTTGCTATACTGATTGGAGAAGATTTAGGAGGAGCAAACTTGACATTTCAACATTATAATGTGTCTATTCCAAGATCTGCTGCCACAAAAAAGCTTCTAAATCGCAAAAATATAACGGTTTTAGAATGGCCATCAAAAGAACCTGGCAGTCAGGACTATTGGGAATGTATGGGGCGTACATACGATAAATGTGTTTGCAAATGAAATAAAGTATTTTCGACTGTTGATGACTTAAAGAGCTCTATCGTGGAAGCATGGTACAGTTTTGATGTTGAAGCCCTACAGAATTTAATTTGATCCATGGAGTTTAGGGTGTTTGAGGTTGTTAGAAAAAAATGAAAATCTATTAGATATAAAAAACTGTAATTTTTGTAAACCTGAACTTTCTCTAAATTTTTGAGACAACCATTTTTTCGATATTATACATGTTTTTTCGTAGAATTTGCTCACTCACCCGCTCAATCACTTACTCACTCGGTCACTCAATCACTTACTTACTCGTCACTCAGTCACTCACTGGGTCACTCACTCACTCGGTCACTAAATCACTTACTTACTCGGTCACTCAGTCACTCACTCACTGGGTCACTCAGTCACTCACTCGGTCACTCAGTCACTCACTCGGTCACTCAGTCACTCACTGGGTCACTCACTCACTCGGTCACTCAAACACTGACTCGGTCACTGGATCAATCACTCGGTCACTCAATCACTTACTCTCTCGGTCACTCAATCACTGACTCACTCGGTCACTCAGTCACTCACTGGGTCACTCACTCACTCGGTCACTCAAACACTGACTCGGTCACTGGATCAATCACTCGGTCACTCAATCACTTACTCTCTCGGTCACTCAATCACTGACTCACTCGGTCACTCAGTCACTCACTCAGTAACTCAATCGCTCACTCCCTCGCATTGAACTGTTGTCGGTGAATTGCTAGTCGGTGAATTTTCCTAGCGGTGAATTTTCCTAGTGGTGAATTGCATGGCGGTGAATTGTCGGTCGGTGAATTTTCCTAGCGGTGAATTTTCCTAGCGGTGAATTGCATGGCGGTGAATTGTTGGTCGGTGAATTTTCCTAGCGGTGAATAGCATGGCGGTGAATTGTTGGTCGGTGAATTTTCCTAGCGGTGAATTGTTGGTCGGTGAATTTTCCGGCGGTGAATTGTTGTCGGTGAATTGCTGGCGGTGAATTTTCCGGACACGGTTCCGGCTCCCACAGTAACTGGATTACACGAACACACCACGGTTCGCAGCCGGCTGCCGGAGCTTATCTAACGTATGTAATGCTCACCTTCGACAAAAATCACTTTTTTACGGAATATTACTCTATATAATATTGAGTGCTTTTAATGCGAAAAAATAATGCGTGTTTGTTTTTTTGTACTGTTCGGTTTTTCATGTTTTAAATCTTTAATTGTCATGCTTTCGATTTTTAGATCGCTCTCATGTTCGTTTTCCATTAAATCACTACAAAAAATACTTTAATTTGATTAACATTGATACCTTGTTGTTTTTAATATTCCTCATCTAATTAGTGTATAGTTTCCAAAAATCAATAAAGACGGGATAACGCTGTAAAACTTTTGTAAAAGTACTTTTATAAAACTTACATTTAGGCGAATGCAATCAACAGGCTCATCGGTTGTATTAAAAGTTTTGTAAAATAACTTTTATCAATATTTTATAGCGTAATAACTAACCCAGCCTAACTCACACAGCAGAAATTTTATGAATTATTTTCGCAGTGCACCAAGTTTTCTTACGCCTAACAATATAAAAATGTTTCCATAAAAACGTATTTTATAGAATGTGAGCATTATATACGTCAGTTAAGCTCCAGCAACCGGCTGCGGAACGTGGCGTGTTCGTGTAACCCAGCAACTTTGGGAGCCGGAGCTGGCGGATGGCTTGAGGTTGGAGTTTCTTAACCCAGCGGTCCTATGTCGACCGGGCGTCCATGCTAAGCTCGATGTCGATATGGCTGCAACGGGGGAGCCCGTTGTGATCAGGTCGAATGCTAAGGAGGAACGAACCGGCCCAGGGCGGAAACGCAGCAGGCAGAAGTTCCCGCATCGTGCAGTAGTGGGATAGTGCCTGTGAGTAGGCTGCTGGTGTTAGGCCAACCAAAATAGTCAGACCCAGTTCTTTTGATGAAATTTCTGTTGATTTTTTTTCACGCTCTTAGCCCCGTTTACATAGGAAATAAAATATCCCGGGTTGCAGGGATTTTCGCTATAACCCGTTGAAATGGCGTTTATATGGTTTATGTCGGTATCCCCCCTTCTTTCCGGAAATCGTCACTTGTCGCGTGGGTTGAACGGAAGTGGTTGGCTCAAGATGGCTGACGCAGGAGCTAGCAGTAGTTTTCGCAGCACAAAGGACTATGGGAGAGGAGGTCGGAGTCACCCACCATTATTCCGCAACGAAAGCCCCGTTTGCATGTGAAATATTGCGGTAGAATTGGTAGTTCTAGAACTCGCTGGACGACTTTTTTTCCTTCGTAAGGAAAGAAATGGACAGCAGTCATTGGTGAAAGTTCTTGAAGCAGGTTTTAAAAACGCTTTTTCTATTTCGCATGTAAACGGGCTAAAGATAGGACTCTTTTGAGGGATCTCCATGCCTCCTCTTTCCCCATGAGGAAAAAAGTTGCCATGCAGATAAGAATCACCAAAGAAACCCTCAATCTTGCACATGTCAATAGGACCATTGGGTATGAAGTACGTGTAAAAAATCGTGCGTAATGAAATTTTCTATTGATTTTTATCTCTTTTAATTTTTGACGTTAATAAGTTGCTAAAAATAAACAACGTGTCTACGTAAAGGAGCATGAGAAATGGAAGTTTGAAACAGAATGCTTGAATTGCTTTGATATTGGAGAATTCGTTACAATAATTATATAATGGTTAGACACGATGGGTCGTCTGATCTGTTTGTGACACGTGCGTATGACTGTTGCATGTCTGACCCTCCATTTTTTGAGGTCGTGGATTCTAGGAATCCGGATGAAAGACAAAGTATTACACAACGGTCTTGATCACAACATAAGGAGATGTCTTCAAATAGCAATGGATAATGAATGCCTTTTCAGATACGAGGACAGACAAAAAGACTTGTTTTCATGATGAAAATCAGCAAATTGTTGGTTTATTATATCATTACAACTTTTTTGTTCACATTGCATTAAAATTTTTGTTCACATTTAAATTACAGTTTTTGTTCACATTTAAATTACAATTTTTTCACGTTGGATCACAACTTTTTCTGCCCACATTACAATATATTTTTATCCACATTAAATTGCAGTTTTTGTCCACATATTACATTACATTTTTATCCACATATTACATTACATTTTTATCCACATATTACATTACATTTTTATCCACATATTCATTGCATTTTTATCCACATTACATTGCAGTATTTGTCCACATATTACATTACATTTTTTGTTCACTTACATTACAATTTTTTTTTCACATTCATTCAACCACACGTGTCTGAAATAAACGCAACGCGGTACACTTGCACCTTAAATTGCACGTATATAAGTGCGGGCATGCAATTAATTACTGCACATTCATATTACTATTTTCCGTCGATATAAACATCTGTCATTCATTGTTCATTGCAACCGCTACATTGTTACAAAAAACTAATATTTTTTTTCATTCCGTCCAAAAATACCGAATTCTCTTGAAATACTCATTTTTTATCAAACTTTTAATATAACGACTTCCCGATATAACGCCCCTTTTCCGTGGAACAATGGTGGGTTGTTATTATGAGCGTTGACTGGCCATAAAAACCACAGATTACACTTCATTCGTACTATTACTATCTCCTTACAAATTTTCAAGAATGAGTGACACTGAGATGCTCATAGCATAATATATAATTCGGATATTGACACTTTCCAGTTCAGTTAGCTCCTCGAAAAAAATGCCAACTTCAAGTAAAAAAATTGCTTTTTTTTTTTTGCTGTAATTAAAAATTATCTTAAATTGATAAATTCAGTACTTGTGACAGTTAACTGCTGATTTGAACTTATGCAAAATCGATTTGAATATAAAATTGTTTATGAAAAAAAATGTGCTTATTTTTGGACACAATATGGCGGGAAAAAGAAAGTGTTAAGTAATTAAAGACGAATATTTAAACATTTATATGGTATCTATATACAATAATATTGAAACGAGATTCGGAAATATACATTCTACGCCTAAAAATAATAGCATGAAAATAATAGTTTTCAATCAATCATTATTATGCCTTTTTTGCTCCGATTTTTTAAAACATTTCTTACATTTTTTCCATGGAAAAAAATAATATGACATTATACTCCAATGCGAAAAAAACTTTTTTTTTCATTCCATTTTCGCGTTTTTCTGGGGTTTTTTTCACAGGAATTGTATTCATGTTCCGGAGCACATTTGCAACAATTCTCACTTATTCCTTTGGCAGCAGACATTCGATTCCCACGTTCACAGGCTTAAAGACACGAACAGAGAGATTAAACGTCACTAAAATGATACATGTGTTGTCTTGTTTTATACGTGTCTCTTCACACCACTAACGGTTGTTCGTCCAGGGTTTATTCTAATGCAACATACGCTGTCGTTTTATTTTTCCTGACAGCTGACAAGGATATGGGAACCATGGATATAAAATGAAATGTTCTCTCAGGAATAATACGGTAACGGAAAAAATATTTATTTCATCATCAGACGATTTTATTGATTTTCTGATCCGAATATTTCTGCATTTGCACTCGAACGTTGTCCCGTAAAACTACAGAGTTATTATTAATTCAGGGAACAAATCTTAAAATTCATTCCTAAACAAGCAAATTTTGGTTATAGAATGTGCGGTCGAATCGCAATTGTAAAGGCAGTAGAGGGTAGGCGTGTATAATAAAGGCTGTTTCATCCCTTTGAAGTCGCACTTTCAGCCTTGACTCAGTCTTGGAGCTACTGCGTGATGTCACTGCTGAATCATTTTTTTTAGCAGACGACATCAGCACACGTAATGGGCTGATTTTTTGAAATTCACTTGCTTCTTTTTCTGTTTTAAATGAGTGGTCTGTCGTTCATGGTGTTGTTTTAGTGTCACAGGTATGCAAGTGTGGTGTTTTTATCATCTTTTTTATAATCTATAAGCTACGAAATGGATTAAATCTAAGAAATCGTTGGAAAGTAACAAAATCATTTGATATTAGCATCAAAACTAATAATAACAACAACTTCGAACATTTTATGTTAGATTCTTTTTATATATGCTTCCCATGTTTTTATGTTGCTGCATGTCCCATGTTTTATTCGTAATAATGAAGTCCAAGACTTCTAAAAGCTACGCCTAATTCAAATAAAAACAAAACTATTACCAAAACTTGTAGAAAGTTCAAAAGATAAATGATAAATTATCTGTCGCGGGTTGTCTTTCAATTAACCCAATAAAAGTAAACTAACCTACGCGATTCAGCTGCAGTGAATCAGAGAGAAATATTCTCAGTGGAAGTCACTTCATAAGAAAATTTCTTATTTTAATTGTATAAATGGTTGATTGATTGTGGCATTGCTTTGAAAAATTTTCGTTCTTCCCCTACTTCCAATATTTAAAATACCACTAATAGTATAATCACATAAATTTTAACAATTAATTCTGCAATTTCTCAAAGAAAGGGAGTTGTAATGGCATTATGAATAGGTGAACTCTGTGAAGAAAATTATATAAATGGCACTCCAATGTTGTAGCTCAAAATAGCAAGAATTTAAAAATATTTAAAACACCAAAAAGCTATTTCGAAGCAAATACAGGCCCTTCTTCGGTTGTAGAAAGCATGTTACATATAGCGTGGACTACTCGCTTGAACAAAACACGTAGTTGAAATGAGGCCGACGCGCGGGGGTGACGATGATGGCAGAGGTGGACTTGACATCATTTTATGACTTGAAAATGATGATGATGATTAAGATATTTAAGCGCATTGTAAGGAAAGTGGAAGGAAAGAACAAATTTAAAAATTGGTCCGAAGTACTGGGGAAATATGGATTGCTTGAGAAATCGTTAAACAAAGAAAAATTTTCATGAATGTTTGAAGCGCTTCAAAGTCGTGCATATCAACCTCGTGTTTTGTTCAAGAGAGTAATCTGAGCTATAACAGGCTTTCTACTACTGAAGAAGGGGCGATATTAGCCTCGAAACAGCAGTTTAATGTTTGACATTTCTTGAAATTCTTATTATTTTGATCTTCAACATCGGACTGTCATCTATATTATTGTACTTTGCTCAAAAGGTATTTTGTCTCATTTTTATCTGTGAAGAAAGTTTGCCGTTTCCACCGGCAATCGAACCCCAGTCCTCAAGTATTCCGGAAAAAGTTCGTTAACATATACAATACGGGAGAGAGGGAGCGCTGATGTACAGACGGCAGTCTGTCAACATCCGCAAATGGTACCCCAAGTGGGTGACAGTAGATTTTTCTCAGTCTATAATACATCAAAGAAAGGAACTTCTTGGTATAGGAAAGTCTCTTTCCACACAAATGTCCAGACAAGTATTTTTCGCTAAGGGGTCATTAAAGTATTAAGTCAGCATCGATGGTGGGTGGAGGGTTCCGATTTGCTGACTTTTGATGACAAGGGGAAAGGGGGTTAGGATAATGCTTACGTCATCAACCACCCCTTTATGAAAATGTGAAATATTCTTAATGGCATATTGCTCAGTACGCCAAAAACGAGAAAACCTTTCGATAGTTTGTAGGCACCCCTGAACTAACATTCCCCGTATTGATAAGTCCCCTACAGAGCTACTCTAATGATCTCTAAATGTTTCACGAATCCAAGTATCTGGAACTGTGTCACGCATCACTCAAGCGATCCGTAATTATGCCGCGGATCACTTAAGTAATCTGGAAATGGACCGCGGACAACTTGAGTGATGTAGAACCGCACTGGGTGCGACTTAAATGCTCTAAAACTGTACCACATGTCCCTCAAGGGATTTCTAAATGTGCCACGGCTTTCTTAAGTGCTTTGGAACTGTCTGGCGGGCCACTTAAGTGATCTGTGAATGTACCACAGTCCTACTTGAGTGATCTGAAAATGTGTCACTGGCCACTTAAATGCTCTGGATGATTTATGCCACGGGTCACTTAAGCGATCTGTAAATGTGCCGCTTAGTTAATTTTTACAAAATTAGGTTTGGTAGGGGGCAGGCCACATCAGATAACCCCCGACAGTCCAGACACGACCCAGGCTCTGTCCCTCCCGGGGTATAAGCCTTTTAGCCGTGGTCAAATAACCCCTGGGCCCATATTTGGCAGCGGGCCAAGGGTTTACCATATATGATTTAGAGGGTGGGTCGCAATGAATTTCTTAGAGAAATTTTGAGTTCTTCTACTAGCATTGAAATATTAACAGAAATCGATTAAAATAACATACAAAGGTATTTTCTTCCGAAATTTTAATTTTTTTTAAATTATTTTTTGCATTAAAAAAATGAATTTTTTTATCGTCGGGGGGGGGGGGAGTACATGATCCCCCTTACGCACCCCCCCCCCCCAACCGCTTACGCTTACCTCTCTGATCCCACCACTATGCGTTAGAAGGTGGGGCAAAGCTGATGACGAAATTTTGCTGAAAGAGGGGGGGGGGGTCAAAAATGGCTAAAAAATTTGCTGGCGTAATGCTTGAACGGCCTTTAATGTATTATCGCCTGAGAAAAATTCCTCTCTCCATTCAGGGACTGTCGATTAAATCATTCTCCACGTTTTTCAAAGAATTTCCACTTTTTTCCTTAAACTAATAATTCAATAAAGTGGCATGGAAATTTATGAGCTTTGCGAATAAATAATGAAAAATTTTGTTCTGTTATTTCATTATCTAAAAACTAATATACATCACAAACAATCCTTCATAAAAAATATTTACAGGTCACTGAAGCATTTCTTTGATGTCAATCCCGTATAAACGAGACATCTGCCAACTAAAATCCGGGTTTTCCGCTCCGCCGTACAGCACGAAAACGCTGATTGGTTAAAAAAAAAAAAAAAAACTTAAATTTTAGTTTTTAAACCGTTCAACATTTTCAGGTTGTCAACATTTTACGTTTTAGGGTTCAGGTTTCATTACAGAACAAAATCTACAAGTATTTATTTTCTGCTCATCGTCACTTTCCAGCTACACAGAAATTTTTCTAGTAATAATAATATAATGTGACTTTTCTCTGTGGCTGAGTAACTACCGTATAAATAAAGAAAGTGGAACTTCTTTCAAATAAATAAGAAAATCTTTAAGAAAGGGGCGAAAAAATAGAATCTCGAATAAAGCTAAAAACTACGTTTACATGTAAAAGAATGGTGCTCACGTGAACAGCACCTACACATACCGTAAGAAAAAGAAGAGGAAAGAAGTAAATTAAGGAAAGGAAAAAAAAAAAATTGCGGTCACACAAGAATCTGTTATTACATACGTACACACACACACATACGAACTGTGGCACGCACAGTTGACCGCGTGGTGGCGCCACGGTAGTAAGCCTTTTCCCAACACCTGGAGAGCGGATTACGGAAGGCGGAAAAACGGAAAACTCCCTTCCGTCTTCAAGTGAATGCGATCATCATCACCACGAACAAAAAGTTAATGGGCCAAAAAGTGTCAAAAACGACAACAAAATAAATGAAAAGGTAAGGGAAAAAAATTCTAATAAATCAAAACTTTTGTTTTTTGCAAATAAAATAAAATATTTGGTAACACGTGTGATTTTTCCGAATGAGTTAATTAATGGACAAAAAATATATAAGACTGACGGAAAAACTTTTGAAAACTTTTCTCTATTAAACTCTTGAAATTTCAAAATTTTGCATAGTTCATTGAACTGTGCTTATTGTAATAATTCAGAAATAATTTATGCATAAGAATGAGAACAGATTTTAAGATATATATGAAGTTATTTATTTTTCTATGAAGGAATATTTCATAAGGTGAAACATGTTTTTGTTGGAATGCATATTTATACAAGATCATGTGAAATAATTTCATTGTCATCTGTTTTCAGATTAAATTTGAATATATAATTTTTCAATTAAATTTTATTCATCACATTGTCAAACGTATATCATAGAAAACAAAAACTCCATCTGAAGGATCTTCCTTTCAATTAATTTTTTCATTTAATATCCAGACCTTTCTGTGTTTAAGACAATACGATCATCGTCAACACGAGCGAAAGTCAACGAGCCAAAAAGTGTCAAAAACGACTACAAAATTAAAAAAATGTATAGAAATAAATTTTAATAAATCAAAACATTTCTTTGCAGAACAGATTAAATATTTGGTAACACGTGAAACTTTTTCAAATCAATTTATTTATTCGTAAAAAATTATATTAGGCTGGTCGAGAAAACTTTTGAAAAACATGTCTCTATCAAGCTCTTAAATTTTTAAAATTTTTAATGGTTCATGAGAATGTGCTTATTATAACAGAAATAATTTAGGCATTAAAAAGGTCGACAGATTCGTGAAGTTGGCTATATTTTATAAGAAAATATTGCTCTTGATAAGATATATTTTTTTCAATTGCTGCCATGAATAGAGATATATAGAGGATCTCAACTTGTCATCTTTAGAAAAATGATCTGGTTTTAGATTAAATTTTGATATAAAATATTTCAATTACATTTTATTCATTACATTGACAAAAATGTATATCATAGAAAGCAAAAAAAAATCCATCTTCACAAAGGATCTTCTTATCTAATTAATATTATTATTTAATATTAAGACCTTTCCATCTTTTCAAGTGAATTTGATCATCTCCAGAAACAAATTTAATGAGCCAAAAATTGTCAAAAATGCCAACAAAATAAATGAAAAGGTAAAGGATAGAAATTTCTAATAAATCAAAAAAAAAATTACAAAGTCATTTAAATACTTGGTAACTCGTCGGACAAGTTCAAATCAATTAATTAATGCTCAAAAAATTATATTAAACTAAAGGAGAAATTTTTTGAAAGTTTTTCTCCATTAAACTTTTAAATTTTCAAAATTTTTTGTAGTTCATTAAGCTGTGCTTATTATAACGGAAATAATTTATGCATAAAAATGTCAACTCATTTAAAGATATATGAAGTTATTACCATGCGTATGTATACGAAATCATTTAAGATATTTCAATGTATATCTCAGCCCCCCCCCCCCCATCTATCTAAAAATCTAAAAAATAATCTTTTTTGAATTAAATTTGAATATACAAGGTGATGTGATTCTACAACTCCAATTGCCACATTTTTCTGGTGAACCGTTGATCTTAGATCCATAATTTTAATTAGGAAAAAGTATCTAAATAACGTGTAGACCTCAAATACGTCATTCCTGTTGCAAGGGGTTGTATTTAGTTATTAAAGTGTAAAAATTACCTTTTCATACGGATAGCCTATCGTCAAAAGCCGAATAAGAAAGTTGTTTCCCTGTGTTGTCCCGAAGCCAACAAAAAAAGTTCCTACGTTTCCAAGTGGAATATTCGTTGAGCCACTTAAATAAAAAATGTATAAAATTTCAGAAAGAACGGCATCGACTAACGGACAATGCTTATTTCTCTCGTTTTTATGCTGCTCTTTCCCAACTTTTTTCAGATTTTTAATTAAATTATCAGAGCAAATATTGCACGCACTCTTGGAAATAGAGAAGACATCACCTCAAGAAAGACATCACAACAACTTTCCAATTGGTTTTTTGAAGACAGGGTGTCCGTATAAAAAGTTAATTTTTATATTACAATAACTATATAACCCCTCTTAACCTGAATAACGTATCTGAGTTTTTCACACGTTATTGTGATATTTTTTCCTAATTGGAAATATGCCTCCGGGATCAACTGTTCGCCAGTAAAATGCGGCAAAGTGAATTATGAATCACCCTATATAATTTATCAATTCAGACAAAACGCATATCATAGAAAACAAAAAAAAACGTCCATAGGATCTTCTTATTTAATTAATTTTGTTGTTTAATCATCACCTCGAGCAAAATTTGATGGTCCAGAAAGTGACAAAAACGACAACAAACTAAACAAAAAGGTGAGGGGGAAAAAAATCTAATAAATCAAAACAATTTATAAAAAAAAAGTAACACGTGTGACTTTCAACAATCAATTATTTCATAACGAAGGTGTCACACTGACAGAAAACTTTAAACTTTTCGAAACTTTTCATAGTTCATTAAATTGTGTTTGCATAATAGTAATAATTTATATACGAAAACTTTAATAGGTTCTAAGGTATGTGTAGTTATCAATTTTTTGTACAAAAATTTTCTTTTGGTATTTATATACATTTTATGGGCATTGTATAATATTTTATCATGCACATATATATATATTATTTATAATTTTTGTGATTGCATTTTTAATTTGGTAGTATTTTGGTAATATATGACTTCATTACTTGTTATGGGCATCTTTTTCCCAGCCATGGCATTTTGGCTGTTGTGGCCTTGTATTTGTATTTGTATATTTGTATAAAATAATATGTTTTTTTAATTGGTGTGTGTCATGCATATCAAATATGCATGAGAAAATGCGATTCCATTATTCTTCTGTGAGTGGGGTGTAAGCATCATACAATAAATTCAATAAATGTAAGGAGTCTTACTCTTTGATGATGGCGAGGGGCCCTGGATAAGACGGGGAGGGGTGGGGCACCAGAGGGAAATGCAGTCTAAAAGAGGGCATGAGCGTAAGAAGATTAAGAAACATTGAAACTATGATGTAAAAAAAAAGATGAAATCAGCGCAAACATTTTTAGATATTTCTATTGAAGATATACGAAAACAAATTACCTCGAGCATACATATATACGAGTTAAAATGGTAACTTACAACATGATAGGAAGTTATTCATTAATGATCAGGTGCTCGTACCTAAATGGCTTCCTGTTCCTGACTCCTTATTTATTACACAAGGTTTTCGGATATTGTAAAGAGATGCCTACCGCATATAATGATTCTAGTATTTCGATCTGAATTCCCAAACGAACTATTTTGAAGCATTATAAAGAGCTAAATCATCCATAAATCGCACGTCTCACTTCCTCTGGGAGGAGAAGAGAATCACATTTCGGCTCCATTTGTGTGTCTGATCCAACGAAGAAGAGCTGAATGGTTAGAAGCTCAAGTTTCAGGCTCATTTACCGAACTGCAGCCAAATTTCTTTGGCGAAATTATTGGAATACTGCTAGAAGAGCGTTTTTGATCCTTTATACAGGGTGTCTATGTTAAAGACAACCTCTGAAAGTAACGACTTATAGTAAACGAATCACACATGATTAGTTATAAATTTGAATATTTGAATTGCATTGAAGAAGGCAACTCCTTGAGTTTATTTGCATGTAAATAATGTTCAGTGTGAGAACCTTTTGTGAATCCGCAAATGGTACAAACGATACTCAATCTCTTGCTTAGTGTTTAGTAGTATCTGAGATGTTATTAAACCAAACTTTGAGATTTAAATGATGTTGATGGCTTCACATTTAACTCAGTTCGTACACGGAGTTTAACACGAGTCACTGATTTAAATTAAGCTAGCTTAAGCACGCAAAATGTTCCTCAGACAAATGTTTACGAGAGGCATGTGCGGTTCAATAGTCGAAGTAGTTGCATTTTTTTCAGCATGCACTGAACCTTATGTTGTGGCGTCTACATGATATACCAGTACTACTAAATTGCACATGCACTTTGTAAACATTCCTCTAATTAATTTGTGATAGTGATAGTAATAGGAACCGAGAGACACCCACGCTCTGTCATACAAAAAATCTATTGTAGCTTGAACAAAATATATGTACAGTGGCAGGTGCATAAGCCATTCATGCACATCGCCAGTAAACAAGTGTAAAAATCGATAATCGTAAAAATAATGATAGAGTAAATATAAATCACAGTTTATAATCACTCAAATATTCATAGTCGATAATCGTTCTTCAAAATCGATATAATTTGATCAGCTTCTTTTCAGGGATTTTCATTGAAAAATAATGAATTCGTGCATGTAGGAATTTGCCGTGTATGTGTTATGTACCATCGTTAAATTTGTTTCTGCGGAATGTCTGTCATGTATTTCAGAAGTGCTGCCATCCAGCTTTTGAATTCGAAAGTAGAGGACTTGATATTTCAATTCGCCTGTGTAACGTATTATGCGGGTGAATTTCATATGTTGTAGGACGCTGATTCCCTTCAGCTCGGGCAACCTGCAGATATGTAACATTGAACAATAAAATTCAAAAAATTGATTGTGACTAAGTTGTCAAAGAAAATAATGATTTCAGTGGGTTTTTTTTTTAATATTTCTTACTGTATTATTTTTTATGCAAGGATGCAACGATGATTCCATTGTTGAGAGTTGCGAAATGACTGCGGAGAAGTTGGATGACTTCACCGTCGGCACCGTCTGTCACCGTCGTCACTGGTGACGGGAGAAGAAGATGGTGACTTCTCGATTGCCTGATGATCGAGGACTATGGTGTCATTCACATGCCTCTTCATCACCTTGACGTTGATACTAACAGCGACTGCATCAGCGCTCGTGACCATCAGTCTTTTGTCAAACTATTGGGAGTACATGTCGTACGACGAACAGGAGATGAACGTCATCGCCAGATCTAAAGGCCACACGCTGATAAGAATCAGCCAAAAAGTCTTGAAACTCGACACGATGCCATTGAAAAGCACTGACAGCGTCACCGCGAATCCAAACCATACGGATGAAGCTGATGATCTGCGAAGCGTTGTGTACTTCTTTCCAGCTCATGGTGGAGTCAATGCTCTCTGCGCTGACATAACAGGTGCGTTATACTTACACATAAGCCGTATATTGATAAATAATTTAAAAAATAATAATACAGTAAACCTTAGAATTTACGAGTGTTTCGCAATAAAAGCAAAATTTTTTACCAATTTAGAGACTTGATCATCTAAAGATATCTTGCAAAACGAGCAGTGCGTACACTGTACAGGGTGTCCTGTAATTCCTAATTCTGCCTTTGTCTCATCAACCGCTCGACATAAAGGTACGGTTTTATTTAAAGAATGTCCAAATGTGTTCAAGAATCATTCTGTGCCACTTTTGATAGTGAAAATGCAATATGTCATGAAAAAAGAAATTTAAATTTTTAGGTGATCCTCCTCTCCTCTGTGTTCTGATTAGGACGTTGTGGCACTGTCTCCCATGAGGCCAACAAAAAAATTTCATCTTTGTAACTATAATATGCGCTGAGATATTTGAATTCAAAATTGGAGAAAATTTGGTGAAGTATAGCAGAAAATTAGGGAAAAGAGCATTGCCCGTTAGTTGCTGCTGTTCTTTCCCAAATTTTCCCCAATTTTTGAATTCAAATATCACAGCAAATATTGCACGCAGAAACGTAATTTTTGGTGGCCTTAAAAAAAACACGGCAACAACTTCTTTTACGGGAAGTGAGAGAACGGGGGACCGTATAAAAATTTAGATTTTTTTTATTTTATGAACACTATATTTTTGCTCTTGAAACTGGTACGAAGTGATTTCTCGCACACATTTTCAACATTCTTTACATTAAAACCGTACTTCTACATCGAACGGTTGATAACCTAAAGGCAGAATTAGGACTTACAGGACAACATGTATAGCCATAAATCAGTGGACACTTTGGAGCCTACATACATTTTTTTTTTTTCAAATTCCTAGAAAAATACTGGATGGATCGTTCTGCAATTTCGAGCATGTAAATATAATGCTTGAATTCATACTTTCCGGTGCAGATTCGGCCACGACTGTTTTTTAGGAGACCGAAAAATAATTAGAAAAGAAAATGTTTTTGATCAGCCCTATACCAGAAGAATCTGAAAAATGATTTGTAACTGTCACAGAATATTTTACTTACTTTATGTACTATGTTTGTGCATTTTCATGAGAATAGAACGTATGAATGTTTCGCATAAAAGTTCCAATTATCAGAGTGTAAGTTTTGCTTATAGCATACGGAGATTTCGACCAAGTTTTTACGAAACTTACAGAAAGTTTACACTATATATGAGACACACTGCAAAGAAATTTAAAATATAACAACTTAGTGTTCGATGAGATATAAGCATGTTACGTAAATGATTTCTGAACACGCATGCGTAGGAAATATCAATTTTATTATGTGATAAATTGGTTGTCAGATGCATAGTGCAACTTATAGAAAAATTGCAGCTTAATGTCTTGAAAATTCTGACAGATGCGATATAGTGAGCTGCAAGTTAAGTGACTTACTGAAGTAGCTTTATGTGATAAGGAACTTCTCCCCGAACTGTTGTTTGGAGAATTTTCTGCCATTTCATTATTTGAATGATTAGAATATGCTAGCAGCATTATACCAAACGGCGAAGACGCGTGTCTATTGCTGTATAAGAGAAATACTTAAGTATAACATTACGTGTACGATGTCAAAATTTAAAAAAAAAAAGAAATAATGAAATGACGGAAAATAATTGAAATATTCATTAAATCAATCTGAAATTTATCTTTGAAAAAAATAATAACAGCTGGTGGGAGAGAGACGGATATAAAACGCATACTTTGAGATTAAATTATCTTTTATGAGAAAATTTGCCTTGATATGCGAATTTTTGCGATTGCGAGCACATTTACAGAAAGAATTATGTTCGCAAATCAAAATTCCAATGTACAATATTCCACAGTCAAACTCAGTTACAACAGCATCAATTAACACGACGTATAATTTCAATGAGCAGTGGTCACGACCAATCCAATTCGCATTGAGAATAGGGAACTTTGCTTTCAACGTCAATGACTTCGAATATAACAATATATATTTCAGCATTTTCTTTCGTATTTTTGATTTTGCAAATTTTCTCCAAAAGTTTTACAATCCAATTTGATATACATTGATTACATAGATTAAATGTTTGCCTATCGGCAGTGAATGCAGGATTCGTTTCATGATTGTCTAATGATTTATGTTCTTGAAAAGAGAAAGAAGGCTTAAACGGAAGAAGTTTATAATAAATTTCATACGTTTCGGGGGCTATTACACCGTGTTCTAAGCTTCTTCGAAGCAGACGTTTCGTTCACTACTGCGGTGGACATCTTCAATGCTGTTTTTGACAAGCGAGAAGACGAAACGATCTCTTGGATGTCGTTGTGACTTCCAGCAAGTGACTTGTCGATGTCAATGTGCCGTGGCGGCTACTGATCTATGTTCTGTTTCCATTCAGTATACATAAAGATGTTGTCAGAGTTTCTAGAAGCTCTGGATCCCCATTGATATCTTCTTTTAGTATCCACAGCAAGCTCGGAGCATCTATCTCTATAGGGATCCGGATCCTAAACTATTTTTAACCTGTGTTCATGTCGGGTTCGAGATTTGTCTTTTTGTGTGAAGCATCTTCTAGGTTGGAAGGAAGTTTTTTGAGTCTCGGGTTTTAGTGTGTATGTTTGGGATAAATTCGAAATGCATACGTTTTCAGAGAATTGTTAAAAAAAGTACTCTAATGAAAGAAGTAACTTCATGATTACGTTTAGAAATAATTTCAGTCTTAATGAGAGAAGTAATTTCAGCATTCATGGAAGTAGTTTGAGAATTAATAAAAGATAGAATGGAAAACTATTTCCAGAATGGAATTCATGGATGAAATTTCACAATTAATAATAGAAAGAATCAAAAGATATTTTTATAGACCATTAAAGTGATTTTTGAATCAATTATAGAAAAAATCAAAACAAATTTCTAGCAGGAAAAGAAAAAAAAATCAAAAGGGGTATCAATTCATGAACGTAATTGCAAAATTGGAACTATTATCAGAATTCATGAATGTAATTTCAGAATAAAGTAAAGAACGAATCAAAAGAAATTTCATAATTTGTGAGAGTAATCAGAATTAATACAAAGAAAGAATCAAATTTTTAAATTTTCAGAACTTATGAATGTAAATAAACAAACAAAAGCAATTTTGGAATTCGTGAATGTAATTTCAGAATTAATAGAGGAATAAATCGAAACAAATTTCACAGAATTCGTGATGATTTCAGAATTAGTAATGGAAAGAATCAAAAATAACTTTTAGAATTCATGAAAGTAATTTCAGAATTAATAAAAATTCATATTTAATGAAAAAAGTATTTTCAGAATTTGAAAAAAAAAATTATATTTGTTGAAAGAAGTAATTACAGAGAATCCATAAAAATCCATATTCTATGAATGAAATAATTTTATAACAAAGAAAAGTCTTCAATAAATCGGGGCGGCTCCTACTCGACCAATTGCCCGTTAGGATTGCCCGTTAAGGCAAATGTTAGGATTTTAAATACTGCAGTAGTAGTTTTCAATTTAAGCAATACTTTAAATAAAAATTATTTTTTGTTAATTACTATATTCATTTTTACTTCAGAAATGTGCGAGAAAATCAAAACCACGTGCAATTTTAACGGCCATCGATGTCTCATCGAGATACTGATGGAAGTAATATTTTCGCGGTACTGTCTTTAACTTTTTGAAAATAGTCAATATCTTCTCCATTTTCTTTTTAAAATAAATGTACTTCTCATACTTTTTCTTTCTACGCTTTCAGAATTTTTTTTTTCTTCAAAAAACTGAATAAAAGTAAAATTCAAGGAACTTGGTCAAAAATTATGTATTTTGTTCACATGTTGAAAACATTTTTTGCTCAGGCTGAAGATTCGAAACAAATCGATGGTCGCATAATTCAATTTACTGATCAGAATAAATTTCGGGAGCTGTCGGAGAGAATTTTGTTTTCTCTCTCTCTCTCAGCTTTGATGTTAATGCATTTTCTGATCCACCATCGTAAGAAAATAATTTTTTTTTCAGTGTGCTGAGGCTGAGTTCAAGGAATATTTATGTAACACTGGCTAGTCTGTCTTTCAACTATATATATATATATATATGTATGTGTGTGTAAATATATATATATATATATATATATACGCATACACACACATAACACTAGATTTGTTAGAAGCGAAAAATACCCAGTGTAGCATCAAGTTCCAATCGATTTCCCTAGGCTTTAACGGGGAACGTCGTCTTGGGTTACACATACCTTCATTTTTTCTAGAGAGGGATTCGTCACAAATTGCTTAATTGAATATGAGATATTAACAGATTCAAGCTTCATCTTGAAAATACCTTGTATATTCAATTTACGGCAACTATGTTCTGTATATAAACGAATGAGTAGATCAAGGAGTATATTTTGTTGTTGCGAAAAGTATTTTTCCACACTTAAATTTGAGATTGGTCTATCCGCTAGAACTCAAATATAATCGTCAGTTTACGACTACTATTAGTTCTGACGGATTGATCGTGAGTTGATGTCGTTGGTCCGTTAGACTCGATCCTTCGAAAAGTCGACGATTTATGAAATGTAAGTAAATGGGTTTTTTTATACAAATTTGGACGGATTTTGGATACGAAATTGGTGTACTGGAGTGCATTCAGCACCATTGGACTTGTAGAGAGTCTGTGTTTTTCGGCACTAAAAAAATTGTTCAACTTTTCGTGATTGGGTGACTTTACGTCAAAAAATTACAAGGGGAGAAACCTAAATTATTAACAGCAGGCATATGTTTTCACTTAAGAATGTTCACCATATGTGTCTCTCCTACCCGTGTCAACATCAGTCTTTTAAAGAGATACGATAATACCCATTAAAGACTTAATTCAATTTACATATTAATATTCACTATCATCAAGGAAGAATTTTTTCATAAGCTAATTGTTAATACTCAGTCTTTAAAAGGCATTAAATTTGCATATTATCAAGAAACAAGACCATGCATCACCTATCCACCAGAATTTCAACTAAGTTTTCTTCTTCCATCAGAAAAATTCCGACTCTTTGGCAAGTCTAACGACATAAACAGCACCCCGGAACGTCAATTTTTTTGTTTTACCTTATGGCTTTCTTTAATCCGTCCAAATTGATAGAGCACCCTATATAATGTTTTTTGCTTGTTTGTTTGTCTTAATTTTGGAATTATCAATCTAGGAAATATCTCAAGACTATACACGGTGGATACTATAGACCGACCAACAATTATGCACGTGATTCCTTGTGAAAACTAATACGGAAAAGTGTTTTTCATTTTTTCAGGATCCTTGTACCTCCCTATTAAGGGAGTTAAACCGTTTTGAAATTTTGTGACGCGTCAATTTTCTAACTGTAGTGATGTTAACCTTGTTATTGCACGTTATCTTCGCCCCACTATATTGGCAAATTTATCGCAAGATTTGCAAACCATTAGCCGAACGAGATCGATTTGAATTTTTTTCCCAAAATCAACACTTTTTTGCCAAAAAATGTGGTAATTTTTTTCTTCACTGTTAGGTGAATTTTTTTAGGGAAAGGACAAAGAAAAAGGGTTTGCACAGATTTAGCTTACTTGATTACGCTCAAGGTTGTAGCATTTATATCAACTTAAAAACACCAAGTTATACGTTTGGTGCACGTTCGGTGAATTTGGCAGGATTTGAAAGTTACGTCAAATTTTAATGCGCTAGAAATCCATAATTATTGGTCAAATCAAAAAAACTGAAAATTCTTTTCCATATTATATTTTCACAAGCAATCGCGTATGTAATTATAGTTTAAACTGTGTTGGTGAATACGGCCGATAGTTATTTGAGATTCGGCGAGCAGTTCTGAAAAAGTAAACATAATATGGACGTTAAAACCCGGAGGGCGGACTGTTTCGGAAATTCCCACTGTCTGACAACGTTCTAAATATCTACCAAGTATTATCTGGAGGTACATGCAGTGTTTAACACTGTTCAGGGAGGCCACACGTTACAGACAAAAGAGATGAGACAATAATCCAAAGACTGGCATCTACACAAAGTATGACTTCGGCGTAGTTTAAAAACTCGTCTGAGCACTGAGCGTGAATGGGTACGATGCATACACGTATACGAGAAACAGGTACTGTATTATTTCGAAAAGTATGAAAAAACCAGCTTTTGTGTGCGCTCAAATTTCAACAAAACAAAGATTACAGTGGCCTCGCAAGTGTTTGCCATATGGGCCAAAATGGCATTCAGTTATTTTCAGCGAAGAGAAGTGCAACTTAGATGGATCAGATAGAGGGTAATATTTGCACGATTTGCGAAAAAAACCACGGATTAATTGTAATCATAGACAAGTCGGTGGTTCACTTACGCTTCCGGTTGCATTCTGCTGCAATGAGCAGATATCAGTAGCCTCTCTGAGAGGTCACCAAAATGCTCAGCATCACATACAGACAGTAGAACATGATCTGGTGAACCTGTAGTTGGTCTCCAGTGGGAGTTTCAACAATATAATGCAGGCGGGTAGTAGGCAGATCGTGCTCCCAGAAAGTCGTGCGAAAGTCTAGTTTGATGAGAAAAAATATTGAAGTTCTCATCTGGACAACACGTAGTCCCAATCTGATTTCTATTTAGAATCTTTGGGGAATTTTAGAGAGAGGTTTATGAAAATAAATCGGTGCATCCATCTGTAAAAGCTGTTAGAGCTTTCACTGAGAGTTATTGGCATAACTTTGAGCACCGAACAATGCAAGGACTTAATTACTTTGATAAACCTTTATTATCGAAATTATTAAGAAAAAGGGACATCCGACCAGATTTTAGATAACTTTAATTTTGCTAAAAATTAGAATTTGCCTAAATTTTTGCATCGATTATTTATGTTATTTTTGTTTATTTTTATAATATGTTTTAGAGTATAGTTAAATTTTATTTCTTTACAAATAAAGTAAATGTAAACCCTTTATAAATAGTAACTAATTTGTGATTTTACAATTAATAGTTTTCAGATACTTTGGGATCTCAACTAGTGTCTGATGTTTTGCGGTATATATCCTGGTTAATAATAAAATAATAAGCATCTTGAAAGTTAGCACATCTTGATCAATCTAAGTATTTCTTTTCGATAAACTCCATTTGCATCATGGTTACAACATACACACTTTTGAAAACACTTCTTAATAACGTATCTCTATCCATTTACCCTAATTTCTATAAACAACTCCAACCTAAAATCAACATTTTTAAAAGAATCTACGTTATTTATCATTTCAAAGAATTTTTTTTTTCGGTGCCATTTCAGTGGCATTTTAACGACTACAATAAAAAATGAATTGCCATAAAGAAAATGTGTATATTTTTTTTCGCTCATTTTTTTCCCTTAATGTTTAACGATAAAGCATTTCGAGTATACATAATAAGAACAGGGAAAAAAACCCCGAATGGAATGCAGCGAAATTTCAATTAATTATAACGGATAAAAAAATTAAACTCAAAAGAAACTGAGAAGTTTATGGCGATCCTTAAAATACCTTCTTTTTTCCTCCAAACAAATTATTTATGTTAATGAATAAAGTATTGCTTGCTTGAATTGAGCAAAACGTTGATCTTACTTAATGGATGGCATTGAAAAAATTACACAAAAGTGAAAATTAATGAACGAACATCACAATCCCCGTAAATTAAATTTAAAAGAATGTTCATTCAAGTTCTAGAATTTCAATGGAATTGTTTTTTGGATTACCTACGGGAAATAAAATAGCTAGTTAATTTCTCATGAAGCTTTCGAGTTCGAAGTAACCGTGAAAGTTTACATTGAATAAATACGTTATTCTTATTATTGATCAGGATACGTCTATTTCATTTTTCGGATCATTCTGTGTTACTCATACAAAGAAAAAATACCTTCGAAGTTGGAGAATTTCACATTATTTTAATTTTTTTATCAAATCCAAAATATAATGATAATGGGAATCGTTTTTTTTTTTAAATCTCATAACACAAATTCTTATTAAAATACAAAAAGTAATAAATTGAGACTTTTATCAATTATATAGCTCTGATATGCTACAATTGCCACAAGTATACATGATAATTAATGAAAAGCTTCCAATTAGAAAGTTTTTAATTACTGTGGTAAAGTTTTACCATTACCATGTTTTATTAAAGTAGCTTTTTATACAGGCATTTATTTATTTATTTTTAAAACATTTTCATTTCAGCTTGCTCATTCAGTAATGTGTCTATTGGGTTATTATTATTTGGCTATTATTATGGCTATTGCGTTTTTTATATGCATTCATAATACATTGAAATTTTTTAATCATGGAAAAAAAGTTGAAAAAATTCACTAAAATAATCGAGTTCTCTTTTCAACTAGGATAGATTTGAAATTTTAAAATGCAATTCTATTTTTAAATAACTCAATGCTGTAATTAAATCCAGTGATTTCAATGACGAAATATGGTAATGATAATTTCATTATTAATTTTTCACTCATTAAAAATCATGCCAAGAAAATAATTAAAAGATCGCGATGAAAGAACCACACATCTCTATTTTTCAGGGAAGTGAATAAAACGTTTTATTTAAAATATTTGACGATAACTTAGTCTAAAAATTCTTTTCTTCCACTAAAAATTCATTACTTTTTACATATATTCTCATAAATCTTCTCATGTTTCCATGTAATTGACTTCTACTTATTTATTCTAGTTGACTACTAAACGGGTTTATAATTAATCTGTTGAATAAGATGTGCCCTTTTTTGCACCACACACCGCACCTAGATTTTTCGGGTTTGTTTTGAAACTGAAACTCTCGGTAATAGAAATTGTATGGTATTTTCAGCGTATTGTTGTAAAAATATTCATGCAAACATTTGAAATATGAATGAGCTTAGCGAAAACATTCACATATTGAACGAATGGAAAACATTTCATATTAATTGACTTTGTTTCAAAATTCATTGATATAAAGTTATACAGAATTGGTTGAAGCTCTCTTCTTGGAAAACATATTAATTTTCAACTCTTCATATTGTTTTTATTATATAATATTATTAATTATAATATAATATTATAATATAGCATCATAATATTCATCCTCACCGACTGCGGTGTGATTTCAGCGTAATTCAGAACCACTCGTTATCATAAGGAGCTTATTTTAAGGATCGTAATTAGATTACATTTTTTAACCTTTTAACCCTATCTAACCGGAATATTTTAGAACAATTTAATTTTTTTTCCTGTCAATTATATCGTCTTTAGGTCTGTCCAGTAAAACAACAATTTTTCCGAAAAATACATTTTAGTTCTGAAATTCTGAAACTATTCCAGTTGGCATTATTGGACATTTTGGAGGCAAATATTCAACTTAAATAATACCAATTGTGTAATTAAATTTATTTAACTTATATAATTCTACTTATACAATTTCAATTCTAAAACAAAATATATATGTACTCTTTTCTGATCACATGAGAAATAAAAGTCAATATTGGTACGATATGCAAATACCCTATAAATACCTGCTATAATTTTCGAGGGCAAGTTTCGCAGGCAGTCAGAAATCAAAATATAAGTCAAAAACGGCAGACAGGCATTCTGCCTGTCGTTGCCTTGTATTTGTATATCAACAAATAGAATGAAGTTGAGAGCTTATACAACCGAATGGAACATCGCTATCGTACCACGGCGATCTATCGTCAAAGAATTGCACTGCAATACACAAAACTAATCAATATCATTTCCACGAAATTCGCTGTGAAAGCCCCAAACGTTAGTGATTCGAATTGAAATGAAGTAAAATCACCAGGACAGAAAAAGGGTTACAGATCCCAGCAATGGGACATTAGCACAACTTCTAGATCAAAGGCTCTGAAGCCGGGGTCCGCGGTTCTCTTGGGTGTCTTTGGAGAGATCACAAGGGGTCTGTGAGCTTGGATTTTTATTATTTTCACGTTACCATAAACTGGATATTATTGTGTGAAGGTGTCCATGGCCTTTATTTCTCTGGTACAGGGATCCATCCTAGCATCGCTAGGTCACGGGAATTTTTTTAAAACAGGAAAAAACCTAACTCAAAAAACAGCTGATAGGTGGCGCTGACATACATAAATCAACGAAAAGGTACTTATATAACGAACAGAATGCCTCCAAATCGTTTATTACAGCAACATATGTTCCACATGGCCAACCACCACAGGGGATAACACATTCCAGGAGAGTCACAAATCTAGCAACGGCAAAGTGCAGCAGGTCCACATACACCCACCCTGTATTTTCAGCTCGTTTCGTTATTGATGCTTCTAAGCTACTCCTAAACATTGGATTTTTACTTTAGAGATTCTCATGAACTTCCTATAATAACCAGCAGAATATCTTGAAGCCACACGTCTCCTATTTTTTAGCAAGCCAAGCCAGAACGATTTTTGACCCATACATTTTGGCGGGAAATACCATGTATGGAGGAGACATATTGGGTGCATTCTCCAACAACGATAGAATAGTAAGTGGAGAAACAAGAAATAACATTTTTAAGCTATTCAAATGTATGCAAATCATATACAATGTGTTCCTGGAGTGCAACATCCCATATTTCTTTTTAATATTGACAATAATTATTTTTTGTAATGTAATGCCCAAAATGTAATGCCATTAAGAGTTCATCTTTTTTTTTAATATAACAAAAGCATAAACATATGTACATATACAAACACATAAGAAACAAACACTTTGTGATCTCAAGGGACTTGAAGGTTCTTCCAGCAGGTTTACAGGGTATGTTCCGAAAAATATTCATAAATATTAATTTGTTTAATATACAACCCCTCAAAATTTTTCTCCTCTGGATTGTTCAGATTAATCATGCAAAAAAATATATTTTTATGATAAAAAAATAATAATGAATATTTCATTTTCTACCTCAGCTATTTGGTTCAGGCTCTCAGATAATTTTCGTGCGGATAGACAGCTTTTTCTCAGCCCCGATATATCAAGGAAACGGTTATTTTCTGAATTAAATTTTATAAAAATCAGAGCTTTCCGAACAGTGTCTCCAATGGTGTAGATCAGGCATCTTCAATCCGCTGCTCGCGAGCACCACGGTGCTCCCCGAAGCACCCAGCGTGCTCGATGCTCGTGTCCTATTTGGTGCTCGCGAGCACTTTATCAACATTTCATTTAAACACCTTGTGCAAATTGTATACAATTATTAAAATCATCCGGATTTCATGCATTCGTATGTCAAACATGACGTAAGAGTGCTCTTCTTTTGATGATCGGTACGGACAGTGCTCGCGACTGGAAAAAAGGTTAAAGACCACTGGTGTGTAGATGGCATCATACTTGCCCGGTATGCAAGAGGATCGTGGAGATGACTTTTCTTTCCGAGTTCACCTTGGCATCAAATCCAGAAAATGTCTGTTTCCTTGAGCAATTTTCGCTTTGGGAAACCCCGACTTACGCGATTGAGAATTCAGTGTCTGTCAGAACTTATTTTGGGTATAATCCCCGAAGCCAGGAAGTCGTCGGTCTAAGGAAGTAAGAAAGCCGGAGAGGAACGGGAGAAAAAAAAATAAATCTCTTTTCCTCAAGACGAAAATTTTCTCCCGGGGTACGTGAGCGTCGGTCACTCGCAATTTTTCTTGACATTCTTTACACTCTTTTCCTTACTACAACTGCCTACTACTTTTCCTTTTCTTTTCCTCCTGTATTTTTATTTTTCTGGAGATTCTCAAAGTACTCTGAAGTTGCAAATAACTCTTCTTCTCTCAACTCTGAAGTAGCATTAAGTTTTCTTACCTATCTTTTTCTTTTTTCCTCCACTCCAAAAAAAGAGCGTTCCAGGAAATTTCTCAAACTGAAATTGGGAATTTTTACTTCCTTTTTTTTTTTGGAACAGTTTTTACTTTACCTTATTTCGAAATTTTGTTATGAAAAAAAAAATTGTTTATCTATAAACTTTACTTGCAAATACGGCTCTATGTAGAATCTTGTTTTTCTTACTTTATACGAACAATAATTTTTCGTACTAATATTTGAACTTGTAAAATTTTAACCGCAAATAGGCACATAAATGTGATCTATGTATCAATTTTGAGCTATTTGTTTTGAGCAAAATATGCGTTTAATGTTGAAAATAAATAGAAATTATAAGAATTTTGTTTTTCATATAAACCAAGTATTTATATTTTTTTATTGCAAACCTAAACCCTGTATCTTTTTTTAAAATTAAAAATTTCATCTATACAGATACATAATTTTATATCATATCAATATGTTAAAATATATATAATTTTCCATACTAAATTATTTTATTCCCTTGTCACAGAATACACATTTGTATCACGAATACGGTTTTAATTTATTTTTACAGCTTAAAGAATATTGAAATTCGTTACCGCTTTTACCTTTTAACTTCTTCATTAATTTTTACTGGTCTTGTCTCGATTCAATTAATTCAAATGGAAAAGATTGCAATAAATGGAGACAGAATTTCTATAGGAAAAACCACTTGATGTTTATTTTCAGTCCGAAATTCTAAAAATTTAGATAAATAAACACTGTCTTATACTGAAATTTTTTCTTATTTTTCTTATCCACCTTTTTTCCAATATATATATTGAGGCATTTGTTGTTTGTAAAACTATATTTCGATAATTTCCTAATTTAAAACACAGTAAACAAGTTTAATGAGTAATTTTATATTATTTTTAATTAAAACAAACAACAAAAATAAAAGATACAAGTAGAAAATGTAATACAATATACAAATACAAACATAAATTACACAAAATGCACATATATATTACATGCACTATGTAGCCCCAAGGGACGGTAAGGTCCTTCCAGCAGGCCTTTATGATTTTTATTGTTTTTTTTTTCCCTTAAGCAACAGCTCTTTTATGTATTAAATGTATTTTACTATATTTATATATTTTTAACATGCATTGGACAATAACTGATTTCAAATCACTGCATTAATACCTGTGCTTTTGATCATATTAAAGATATTATATTTTGTATTTCTATTGCTATATTTGTGTGATTATTAGTATAGATGAAGTTCATTATTTTTGGAGCGATGTAACAAAAACTTTTTTGAATAATGTTTTATTACTTTTAGGCACTTGATAAATATTTCTATATACAGTCGAATCCCGTTTTAACGAATACCGTTATAGCAAAAATCTCGTTTTAACGTAAACTTTTCTAATCCCCCCAAATAAGTTTACATAGGAACAATGCTAGGTAACCTGGGATTCCTTTATAACCAAATTTCGTTTTAACGAAGTGATTCCTCCGGTCTCCTGGCGTTCGTTATAATGGGATTCGGCTGTAGTAAGTTTAACTTTCCAAGTTATGTAATTTTATGTAAGTGACCTAAATGTGTGAAAATATGATTATGCAACTTCGATTAAACTGTAAGTGAAAATGGAACCCTTTTATATATATAGATGCTTCCAAAAATTTCAAAAACTCTCCTGAATATTTTTAACATATGGTCGGTGAAGAGTAGAATCATATTTTTTTGATACGTATAATTTTCAATGAGAAAAAAATGAAGTTTTACCAGCTTTAATTTTTTTCCTATTCGAATCGAATAAAAAAAAAGCAAAAATGGGTACTTGGAAAACCTTTGATTTTAAATATCATAGGCTTAAAAGATTTTAAGTCTGTGATGTAAACCAAAGATAAATCATTCATTTACAAGAAATAAATAGAATTTCAAACAATTGAATGCTTCAAAATATTGAATCTAGTTTTACATTAATTTGATGACATGAGATCTTTAGTGTGGCTTTCTTGCATATGACTTCTAATTGAGAAAAAAACAACAGTAAGGAATGCCTTTTTATTCCTTATTTAAAAAACGCAATCCACACTGTTAATGTGATCACATCGGGACTAACATCGAATCACTCACGTCGAGTCTGTTAACAATGACCGAATGATAACTATATCCGAAAAAAAACCCGTTTGCAAGTACGGTGATCATGCATACCATTTGGTTGAGTAGAACATGTGGCAAATACGGGACAAGTCCATTTCTTTCCCATATAATTGTTGCAAAATGTTCAATCATGCCATTTTTTTTTTCAATTCATTCTAAAACGAGACCTTTTCTCCTTTGAGATAAAATTTTGCATTTTTGTTATTCAGCCATCCTGAGGCGTTAAGAATGGAACTGTCTACCGTAAACCACGAATTACATTTTTTTTAATGTTCAATATGTTCTATAGATCCCTTGAAAAAGACTCTCAGAAAATAAATTTGAATCTGATCAACCGAAATGAAAGACCTTTTGTTTTGTCATACATTTCCTTTTTCATTACAAGGAAATGAATTTGCTTTCACTATTTAAAGTAAGTTTGGGGTTATACATTACCTTCAGTGCGCACAAAAAAAACTTTCGACGGGGGAAAAAAAATTAAACATTATCCGGGGTCATGATAACTACAAATGAATTTTTCTCCCATGTTATGATATTGGTCAGTTCCGTTCTTGGCAAAAGTGATAACAATACCCGGATCGTAACATTATCCGTCGTTCTAATAAGCAGCGTCAACTATAGTAATTTCTTCATCAAAAAAAAAAATTATAGCCATCAATAATATCGTCAGTTTCATTTCAGTCATTAATTTCACACTGAAATGAACATTCTTTCAAGAGAAACAATAAAATATGCAAAAGTACTTATCTGGTAGCATGGATGAATTTTCGCGTAAAACTGGAAGTCGGAATTCCAGTGCTTTGTTTTTTTTAACCCTTTAATCAGCAATGGCGAGATATCTTGTCTCCACAAAAGCTTCTTATTTTAGCATTGACATGCTCAGATACTTTGCAAAACAAGGATTTCTCAATGGAAAATCTTTTCCCATACCGCTTAGTTTGAAACTGCTGAAAATCAGAAGTGAGCTTTCTTCTGATTTCCAGTAGGTGCAGATTAAGAGGTTGTAACTTGCGTAATTAAAAAAGATATGGCATTTTAAAGGGCGCGTAGTGATTTTTAATTGACGCTTAGAGAATTAAGTAAAGGGGGCAAGTCTTCATAGGTCTGAAGGCGAAATTTTCAAAATCGAACTTCTGCAACCATGAGCAGTAAAAATAAATAATTTTTTTCAATCTTAATATCAGCCCTTTATCCGATTTCTTTTCGTGATGGTTGTTTCACGAATATGATATCCATACATTGCCCCAAAAACCTGGAAATTCTTTTCAGCTTCTGCTTAATAATTCACTAGTTTTTGACAAGAATTATGACCTGCGTGATGGATATGAACAATTTCCATCAATGGACGTTAGCCGGCTGTACGCAAATCACGTACCCATAGTCACTCACAGAACAATAAGCGCATCGCGTGTCGTTCTTATTTTCCTTAATCAGATATTTAAGGCGTGCTTGTGGTCCATTCCTTTTAATTATATTTTATTCGACATCTCATAATTATTTTAACGTCTTATTATTCCTCCCCTAAATAACATTCCTCTCCTCTTTTTATCCGTTTAAAAAAAATAATAATTTCAGGTAAGTAAACCATGGGAAAGCATCGATTGTAACCTAATTCGTGTGCGTCTCCAGACCTTTCGGGTTATTTTTATGACCTTCCATAACCATTTATTAAACATGTCATCCTTTTAATTACACCATGTTTCTCTGTTTCTCTACTAACCTCTTTTTTATTATTACTATTATTATCATTATTTCTGGTTCATTCCTTCGATTTTGCCGTCACGGTCAGCCATGATATTGATTTCGTTGTGGGTCGGTCGAGCCGACCAGACTGCGGACATAATTGCTCGGAATTTTCTGGCAGATCTCCAAATGGAGATTATTGACTAACTGCGCAGCAAATTATTATTTTCTTTTATTGACTTCATTTAATATGGAGAGAGGAGGGAAAGGCTATTTCATTTTTCTTTCGTTTTTTCTTTTATATACAATTTCATTTATTTTTAGAATCTGCGAAATAGTTCATCTTTGGATGCCTCTCAAAACGAATAAATGGGGAAATGTTTTGAGTCTCTCAGTCCATTTTTACATTCCGTTTGTAAATATATAAATGTTTAGTGCGTATGAAAACTGATGGAACATAAATTTCTTCAGAGCGTGTTTACTGGTATATGTCTGATTGGCTCTCATGCCTAATGGAACATTCATATTGGTTGCTGTTTGATGTATTTCTGTTCTAAACATTCCTTTGTGAATTATAGTGGTTGATTGATTTTCTTCTTTGTGCTCGGTAATTTTAGGATTGAAATATTCTGGGACTGTGCACAATACGGCAAGTGCGATCAATCGGTAATTATGCATAATCGTTATAATCGCCAACGATTATGCGTAATTCCTGCATCATAGGTAATGATGTGTATATATTGTTTATAATTTGTGTTAATTGCATTTTTAATTGGGATGCTGTATTTTTGAAATATATGACATCCATATTTTTATGGGCATCTTTTTATCAGCCACCTCGTTGGGCATTTTGTCTGTTGTGGCGTTGTATTTGTATTTGTATTTATATTTGTATTTGTATAAATATGAAGTAAATAATATGAAAATATAGATTCAACTCAACCTCTCATCATTTTTCCCGTACTTGATGCGTGCACTTAACTCATCTTTGCTGTATTTTACTGTAAAAATTCAATCTAATTTAAATATGAGTGAAGAAGATAAAACATAAAAATCATCATTAGAGTCTTCTAATGTTGGCTTTATTCATATGTAAAAATGTTTTCTAAGAAAAACATTTCAGTGTTTCTAAAAAACACTTCTAAGACTTTTAATAAATCAATATGAGAGGGAACAATGGTGAAAAGCTTTCTGTTTACTCCTATTTTCTGAGAAAACGTTTCATAAAGCATAATTTTTGCGAATTATATAAAAGCTTTCTGCTATATATAGCAGGCATTGCTCATCGCTATAATAGTGATTTTTTAATTAGAACGAATAAATTCAAAATAAATGAATTGAATTCAATTGAAATTTAGTGCATTCAACTCATTATTTCTTGCCTTGTTCATTTGCAAATGGCAATGAACATATTGGCACAATGGCATAGAAACATCATGATTGACCGAGCTCATCACTCTAGACTGAAATTTACACACAATTCCTGTAAATTTGAGTAGTTTCGTTGACGGCCTACCAATACGACAGGAGGATTATACATAATTCCCAGTTGTGTTATACCGCATCTATCATATGCTGGATTCGTGAGTGTTTTTCCATCTGCTCACTGTGACTAAAATCATTGTTTTCCGTTATGTCGTATCTTTCTTCGTTTATTACAGTGGACTGAAAGCATTTTTGCCTGTGATGTTTTACGGGGTTGAAAGAGACGATACTGAGCTATACAAAACCGCAAAAAAAAAACCGGCCCTTCAATTGTTTTAGTTTTAAAAAACTTGTCATAAACTTTAGGATGTTCTAATTATATTAAACAAAATAACGTAACTATTTTAACAGTTTTACTGAAGCTACAATCTGTAAATGCTTTCACAACGGATATGCACAAAAACACTAAAGAAATACCGTAAAACTTGGCTTCCTAACTTGTGTATTTTTAGAACTGCACTTACGTGATAGTCGGACGTTGTAATTATTTTCAACAAATTAATATAGTATCCTATAAGTTATATAAAAAGCATTTATGAACGCTGAAAAAGTCTCAAATGTTTCGAATGGGAGAAAATTTCTGTTGAAGTCAATTATGAAATATTGCGTAATGTTGTTTTTTTTTCGGCTTTATAATTATTATTTAATTGTCTCTAGATTCGAGTTCACGAACAACTGGGAAACTTTCAGATAGAAAATTAGTATTTGATTTTCAGAAAAAAAAAGATGGAAGAAAGTTGCAACACCCGTAATTAGTTTCCGTGCATTTCGTGATACCGGATTCACGCTTTGCAATATTCGACGAATTTTTTTGCTTATTTACAAATGCAACGTAACTTCCGCATTCATCACGGAAAGTAATTTCCTGCTTAGTTCCACTAATAACGTTTGATGAATTTATTTTATTTTTTATGCTTCTTTTAGCTTTTTTATAAAATTAGGAAGAAACTTCTTTATAAAGTAAGAGAGAGAGAGAGAGAGAATGAAAGCTTTATTGAAGGAATAAAAGGAAAAAAATTTGCATATGTAAAAAGATGTATTTTAGCTTCGAGTTCTTTTCTTAGTAAATATATCCCAAAATGTGCGGATTAAGAAAAACTGGATTTTTCTTTTCCTTAGAGTTTTATTGTTACTGATTCATCTTATTTCATACTTTTATGCCTGACGGGAAAACTCATTATGAATAAAGTGTATGAAAAATGTGAGTTGAAAATTAATCATGACTTTTCTGATAGACACCGGCACTTAAGTGGTATAAAAGCATTAACGTTTTTTTTTCGTCAAATTACTTTCAACATTTTTAAAATTACCACCTGATTTTTTTCAATTTAAGATATTCATAATGGTGATTTGAATTTTTTTTCAAGGATTTTAATGGTTATAAATAGAATTTTTTTTCTTTTTTTTTCATTTAGAAATATTGTCTTTAATTTTTCTCATATTTTCTTTTATTATTTTAAATTCAACCTTTACAAAATTGGTACGTAAAAAATGTTGATATGTATTTGAGCATGAGAAAGGCTTTATCTGAATTTTAAAGCTATTCGCTCATAAAATATCTCGAGATATTTTTCATTAATATTTTTTTTTAGTTGATAGTGTTAAAATACTTAATCCTTGGTATTCAAAATAGATTATTTTTATTTATCATTTGAAACTTTCTAGCGGTACACTAATCTCTACTTATTGAATAATCAAAATTCTTGAATTTGGTCGATGAAGCTAAAACGATTACAATATTTAATTAATATCCGGTTTAGATAGAAGAAAAAAATTATAACGAGCTTAATACTCTTAATATTTTATTATTAACTTAAGTGAATTAAAGGTTAATGCTTTAAAAATACGTTTTCTTAAATAAACATGTCTCACCTTAAATCGAAATTACTATCATTATTATACAGGGTGTCCTGTAAGTCTTGATTCAGCCTTAATCTCATCAAACGTTTGTCGTACAGGTATGGTTTTTAGTTTGAAAAATGCTCACTATGTGTTCAAAAATCACCCTGTATCAGTTTTGATGACAGTAAAACACAGTGCGCCACGGAATGAAAAATTTAAATTTTTATATGGACACCCTGTTCTAAAAATCCCCACCAGTACGTTTTTGTCCTGTCGAGACAAGGATACAACTTTTCAATCCGAAGTTAGAGGACAAGAAGGATCGTATAAAAACGTATAATTTCGTGACATACTTTATTTTTACTCGCAAAACTGGTGCAGGGTGATTTTTTGAACACATTTTGAGAATTTTTTTTAATTGAAGCCGTACCTTTACGACGAAAGGTTGATAGCCGAATTAGAACTTACGGGACACTCTGTATCACCAATAGTATTAACTACCATAATTAGTATCTTGCTATGATCCACGTGATTTCATTCATGAATCTTGAGAAGTAAAAATGTAGGCTGTGTGCATGTTTGTCAAGTTTTGTGAAAAAAATTCCGTTTCATCTATAAGTCTCTGAAAAATTATTTTTTGCAAACTAATTTTCAACTATATATTATTCAAAAAAGCTACAAAGTCGCAACGGTGTATAATCCACGCTGAGGAATTCCGATGCATTTTTAACGCATAATCCGCGGGTTACGCTCAGGAAAATACGGTATGTGTAATAATCACTATTTAGTAATTCTATGCTAAAGCCGGAGGAACATATCTCCGAAAATTTGAATTACCGGATAGCAAAAAAATTTGTAGCATGATCACTGTCATAGTTTTATCATTTCTGTAGAAGAAATAGTGGCATTCAGTCTTAATGTTTCATGTCTCATTGATAATACACTTAAAACTAAACCATTTAATGTAAAATATTTAAGCGGGGAAAACTAGTTATATAAATATATCTGACTCTGAACGATTACAATACAGGGATGAAAGTGAGAACCTAATGGGATAAGACGAAATTTCAGTATTTGTTTTGTTTTATTTAAATATTTCTTTCACATCTGAATGCAACAATCAAACTGCTGTCATTAATCACAAGAATAGTGTGATCCATTACTGATTAATAGCGAAAAAAAAAGCAAAAGGCCATTTTCCCATCTTAAAAAGTAAGTTTGATTTTGTGTGTGCGTGTTTGCGTGTGAGAGAATAATTTTTAATTATTAAATTTCTTTACATTGGTGAAGGTACTGCATATTTGTATATATTTAAAAATATATACTTTCAGCCTATGGTCTAATGGGGCATGTAATAATGATTTAGAGAAGGTGTTTCTGGTTTAACTGATGTATTATTTTTAAGATTTTCCACAAGGCAGGGTATGCAGGCTGTTCCAAATTGTTAGCACAGTAGTTATCGCTGCAACCGTTGACTTTAGAGAAACATGCTTTTTTAATTACAAAAAATTTCCAAATAATGTGCAGTTACTTGAAATTTCGAAGTTCGTTTAAAGGGTCGCATACAGAAAAGGTAAAGAAATATGGACCTTTTATATAAAGTCCCCGTGTGCTAAAACTTTCAATCATTGAAATGTAGATCCTGCTGCAAAAAGTCATTTACAAAGAATTCATATTTTTGAATACAATATTCATGGAGATATATATATAAATATGTTTATATATATATATACTCCATGCTACCATACTACCTTACACTATGTTTTGGCAACAGTTGCAAGTTTGTGCAATAACTGTGTTGGTTGCATCAAAAGTTTCCAGTCTCAGGGACTGTACACACAAATAGAATGAACTCAATCATCTTATTTTTTAATCACAATAAGTAACAATAAATTACATTATTTGACAATTCTTTTGGCAGTTGCAGAATGTTTATAACTGTGAATAAAATTCGCATTTCACGTTTAGTGATTTCGTTTAACAATATTTTTTGGGCTGTAATTGGTGACCTTTCTTGATCTGACAATTTTTTTTTCACTAGAATTTTGAAATTTTCTTTGAAAACTCACACTTGCATTTGGCAATTTTTTAAGATAATTGGTGATAACACGTATGGTAGGCGATTTCTCATATTTTTATAAGGTAAATATGGTGAGCCTAGGCATTTATCGTGTGTGTTTTGACACTTTTCTACCGGAACACCTTTCGCGGACCAGATGGAACTTCTTGGTAGACCGCATTTGGCTCTCGGGCCGGAGATTATGTATTTCTGCTCTAGATCATGATCAGTACTTGAGTGCGAACCCCACAATTTTATGTAAATTATTTGATTTATCAATTTTTTTAATGCGCCTACGACTTTTCGTCCGTCCTGTATATTTCGACTGTAAATCTTCATGATTATTACGTATATACGTATATATCCAGTTTTTAAAATATTCAATCATTTTCGAATCACGTATCAACTGTTCTATCTAATTTGCCCATTTGAGTACCTAAAGTCACCACGGTGTCAACAAAATACATTTTTTTCATTACTGTTCGCGATAAATTACTTAAGAGTATCCGCAGAAAATTCCACGCATAATGTCAAGACAGGCCCGTCATTTGGGGGGGGGGGGGGTCAAAGGGGGCCATTGCCCCCCTCCCCCGGCTTTTTTAAATACACTACAAATGGTATATATATGTGTACAAATATATATATAAGCGTACCTCTAGTACATGTTCTTTGCCCCCCCCCCTGGAAAAAGTTGAAATGACGGCCCTGTGTGTGTCAAGAACAATTTCATCTGTTGATTAGGTGAGTGCTCAATATGTATACACACGAGTATACAGAATGTCCAAAAAGTCTTTATTGGGCCTTCATCAACCGTTCATCGTAGAGGTATGGTTCCAATTTAGAAAATGCTGAAAATATGTTCAGAAATAACCCTATACGAGTTTTCAAAATGAAAACACAGTTTCTCACAAAATAAAAAAATCTAAATTTTTATACGGTCCCTCCCTCCATCCTCTAATTTTCAATGGGAAAGTCACTGCTGTGTCTCTTCTGAGGCCAATTAAAAAAAATCACGTTTTTAGATGCAATATTCGCTGAGATACCTGAATTCAAAAATCGGAAAAAATGTAAAAGAACATCGTAGTGACCTTGTCCGTTAGTGTAAATCGTTCTCTTCCCTCCGCCCTTTCCTCTGCTTTTTTTTTATTCAAATATCTCAGTGAATGTTGCACTTGGAAAAGTGCAATTGTTTTTGTTGTGCTCAAGAGAGATAGGGCAACAACAATTCTCTAATTGGGTTTTTTAGGACAGGATGACCAAATAAAAAGTTCATTTTAGTTTAGTTTAATTTAGTTTAATTTAATAATTATACTACCCCTTGGAATATCAATGGCGTATCTGAGGTCTATACATTACTGTATAATTTTTCTAAGTGGAACTGGAAGTATGCTTCTAGGATCAACGGCTCACGAGTTATTCCAAGATAAAGTGGCTTTCTCTTATGCACCCTGTATATTTCGGCAGCAATGCGTCATGATTGTCACTCACATATCCGATTTTAAAATTACATATTTAACTATTTTGAAATCAATTAGCACCTTTGAGTTCCTAAGATGATCACGGTATCAACAAAATACTTTTTCTCCATTACCTTTTTGTGATAAATTACTTGAGAGTACCTGCATAAAATCACACGCATAATGCCAAGAACGTCCTCATCTGTTGATGAGGTGAGGTCTCAATACACACACATACACGAGTATATACATTATACTTTCAAATGCAGGCTTTTATGCCCTAGATCTAGTGTTACTTAACGATGAAGTGAACTGCTTTAGAGAAAATCGTCTAGCCCATCGAGATTTCTTTCCAGAAGATGTAATAACTCGGCTCCTTTTTCTTTCTTGGTAACGGATCATTTGTTTCAAATCTCGGACGTCAAATTACGCTTATTATAAACTACTTTACTTGCATTTTTGACAGTCTTTTGGGCTATAGTTGGTGATAACCTGTATGGGTCACGATAACTCGTATTATTGTGAAGGAAATATGGTCAGCCTAGGCATTTACCATGCGACTCTTTTCTACCGGAACAGTTTTCGCGGACCGGACGGAAGAGCTTAAAGAGCCGCATTCGGCCCTCGGGCAAGAGATTGGGTATCTCTACTCTGAGTCATGATAAGCATTTCAGTGCAAAACGCAATCTTTTATGCCAATTTGTTGATTTGTTATTAATTTTTAATGCGCGTCCAGAACTTCTCGTCCACCCTGTATGTTTCGACTTCAATGCTTTATGATTATCACGCATATATCTAGTTTAAAAATTGGATATTCAATAATTTTTGAATCATATATCAATTGTAGCTCCCGATATAATTAGCACATACCTAGAGTGACAACGGTGTCAATAAAATCCTTTTTCTTTACTACCTTTTCGTGATAATTTACTTAAGAGCATCCGCAGAAAATTCCACGCATAATTTCAAGAACATCCTCATCTGTTGATGAGGTGAGGTCTCAATATACACACACATACACGAGTATATACATTATACTTTCAAATGCAGGCTTTTATGCCCTAGATCTAGTGTTACTTAACGATGAAGTGAACTGCTTTAGAAAATCGTCTAGCCCATCGAGATTTCTTTCCCGAGCTAAAGATGCATTAACTCGGCTACACTCTCTCTTTTCTCGGTAACGGATCATTTGTTTGAAACCTCGGACGCAAATTACACTCGGTTGGAGCATTTTTATTCTTGTTCTCAAACACACACAAGATATGCGTTACAGCTCCTTGTATTAATCTTAATTCAACGAGGTCTTTAACGGAGCTTAAATCCCGCTCATTAGTCTAACTTTTGTCTAGGCCTAACCTAATTTATCCGAAGGGCATCGGATTTCTTGGTTATCTATTATATTTTGCTTCCTTCTTAAGTTTTCCTTGAAAAGTTAAAGCGATGCAAACTTTCTAAGTGCTGGTAATTAGTTAAGTTGTCATTATTCATCTTGTTTGTAGAATATCCTCCCGGCACAAATTAATTTTTCACTAAATGATTTCGTGGAAAGAGTGTTAGCTTGTCTCGATTTGATTTCTTATTTTCTTCTTTCCTTGGATTATATAGAAATTTAGGGAATAATCCCCACCGCTAATTTAACAGTTTGTCGACATTTTATCTCTTGGTGCTCTCATTTTCAAACCATTGATATTAATCTTGTCATACTTCTTTAAAAATAATCTCTAAAGTATAAGAGTTTGATTTTTCTAATTCCCCGGCAGTTATAAGTAATTGAAGAGTATTTATTGCATTACAATCAGATGGTGGATTTATCTTTGAAAAATTTGTCCATTCAGGCAATTTATTTAATAGAATTCCAATATGATGAACGTGTGTTCCACTTTTTTTCGTATTTATTTCAGTAAAACTTCTCTTAACGGACACCCCTCAGATGCGATAATTCTGTTTTACCCAAATAATAATTTCCCAAAAGTATATTTATATATTTTTTCCCTTACCAACCCGTGATTAACAGTCATCCCTCTTTCACGGACGAGTTAATTTGTCCGACCGCTGTCCGTAAAAGAGAGATTTTACTGTAATAGAATAACCTCTGAATTTTCTTCTATAACAAACATGTTCGGGAAGTTCGGTTGATATGGAATAAAATTTTTAATTTTTCGATTATTTCAATTTAAAACATGCTAGAGAAACCTGAAACTTAAATTTCTATACAATAAAAAAAAGAGTTGTTTCTTTTCTTTGCATTAACAAGTGTATTGCATTTAAAAATACTATTATAACTAAGGAAAAATGCATTTAAAAAAATCGTTTTCGTGGGCTAATTGCGAATAGTTGTTTAATATGGAATAACAGGGGGGTTTCAAAATAAAGAAAACTATTACCAATTAATCAGAAATAAGATTTATTGAGTCTATGACAATTAAAAATAAAATTGTTATCGTATGTTTCTTGTAGTTGATGATGCGGTGGTGTCATAGTCTATTTACAAGTTATCGCAAACGCAATCTTCCTATTCTGCCCGCAATAGATTCACGGTGGCACGCATTATTTCTAAATCTTTCCTCTTCTATCTTACTAAACTTTCTATCTTGAAGAGTTGTTCTATCCCAACTCAGGGGAAACTTATAGTATTCCATATTATCCGGCATACCATCATTAAAAAGTACCTCCTAAGTACCTAAGGCATACCATCATTGTGCTTAGTTTCGAATTATTGGGCACATTTCCAATGATTGATAAACACCTTTGAAAACTTGCCTGAGTAAATTTATGAGTGGAAGAGGAAAATAAAATATTTCTTCCTTTTGAAGCTGTGATGATGGTGACAAACGACTGAAATGACTCTACAGCATCACAGGGGCACTTTTTAGTTTATCACTGTTCCACTTAGGGGTCATACCTGAAGTTGGAGAAAACCCGGCACAATATTACCCGATTGTTCCACATATTCGAACACTCCATAAATCTCAACTGTTCATAATTCCCGCACTTCCTATATATCATAAGTAAGACAGAAAATCTGCTAGTGTACTGAGGAAAAAATGTAAAATTTAGTTTTCTGGAATTTCTTTCAGAAGAACGAAAAAAAAATTGTAGTATTTTGTTTTTCATGTCATTAATAGGAATAATAATTGGAAAATCGTTATAAATGGATTCGAAACGAACATTCTTTTTCCTATTCATTAATTTTCAAATCTATTTAATTTCAAAGTAACTTATAGCTTCCGTCTTTATTAATCTCAGGACGGGAAAAAACTTGATGGATTATTTCTATAAATTTAATAATTGTAACAATGCTGGAAATACATTGGTTGTTGTCGCAAGTCATAAATTTTGAAAAATTTTCTAAAATATTCTACAGAATATAGTTTTTCATCAAAGAATTTCAATCGACTGAAGTTTCTTCAACCCCAATTAACTTTACAAAAGTCGATGGATTTAAATTTTCTGTTTATATACTTTATTTTCATTTTCATCACTGATTTTACTTATAATGATTCGATTCATCAAATCATCAAATTCAATAAACTAAAAAAATATCACCTCGATTCTAATACAATAGTCATTATAAAAAAAATAATAATAACAATAACACTAAACTCGCAATGAATTAATTGAAAAGAAAAAGATAAGTTGTGTTTGTATAAGATTAAAATATAAAATCTTTCAGAAATATATTTTTCAACTTTTACACAACATTTTGAACAAAGCTTAAATTAATCCATACATGCAAGGAGAAACAAACACATTCATTTAAATTAATAACATGAACTGACAATAACAATAATTTTAAATTGTGACAAGAAGTTCTTTGGAAAAAAAATTTAGCGAGGGGAAAAAAATGATCATTCAACAGATGATGAAATTATTTGCGTCTTTTTATGTTCGAATTCTATCAAAACAGTTTAAATTGAATAAAATCGATCCAAAATATTTGAATAATGAAGCTTTTTTTTTCTCTTGAATTTTTAAAAATAATTTTCTTTCATTTTTAAATAATTTTCGTTTTTCTTTAAAATTTATTTCTTTTCGCGTCCGTTTCATAATAATCGTTCCCAAGTGGAGAAAAAATAAATAAATTGAGCTGATGTTTCGAAACACGTATTAAATTTCTTGTTAAATTTTATTTCTTTTCCAATTTTTCATCATTTTTTTTTTTCCATGGAAAAATTTCCTTTCTATTTATTTATTTATTTTTTTAAGTTAGGAAAACGAAATGAATGCCTTTCCACTCAAGCTAATAATCTTTTAGATGTTTTCTTTTAGTTTCAAAGGGGAGAAAATATTCTTTCTATCCCATAATGCATTTCTCTTGTTTTTTTTTTTTGTTTTTTTTTTTGTTTTTTTTTCGTGGAGAAACATTTGAGCCATAAAAGTGAATGAAGCCACCAAAATGATGAATGCAGAAAATTTTGAATGAAAAAACAAAATATGCACGTCATTATTTTACCTTTGTTTACTCGAAAAATATATTCATGCATAAATATTTTTTTTGTTTACCACAAAGAATTAGGATTATTAAGATTTTATATATTTTTCGGGAAAAATGTTTTCCGCTTTCTTGGAAAATCCCTTCAAAAATGTTTAATCTTTCGCACAACAAACATTTTTTTCACACATTTCATGCATTTTTTTTTTTCAAGAGTAAGTATGTAATTCTACATTCATTATTAAATCCATCATGAATGTTAAGGTTCGATATTCCCCGATCTTATAGCGGTTGCTGACTGAATTTGTTTTTAATTGGAATAATATTATATTATTATATTATAATACAGGGTGTTAATGTTATTATATTATAATACAGGGTGTTAATGTTATTATATTATAATACAGGGTGTTAATGTTATTATATTATAATACAGGGTGTTAATGTTATTATATTATAATACAGGCTGTAAGTGCTAATGTGGCCATCTCATCAACCGAATGTCGTAGAGGCAGTTGATGGTAAATTGGTGTGATTCTAATTTAAAAAATGCTCAAAACGCTTTCAAAAATTACCCTGTACCAATTCTAAGAGTGCGAATACAGTGTGTCACAAAACAAGTAAATCTAAATTTTTATACGTTCCCCTTGTCCTCTAACTCCCAGTTAGGAAGTTGTAGCCCTGTGTCTTTTCTGAGCCCAACAAAAAAGCCTTATGTTTTTAACTGCAATATTCTCACTGAGATATTTAAATACCGGGGAAAAGTTGGGTAGAGGCAGCATAAATGAGAGAAAAGAGTGTTTCCCGTTAGTTTTTGCTGTTGTTCTCCAACTTTTCTCCGATTTTTTAATTAAAATATCTCTTCGAATATTGCAGTTTTGGGATCTCTTTTGTTAGATTCAGAAAAGATAGTACAACAATTTTCTAATTAGAAGTTAGAGGACAAGGGAACCGCATTAAAAATTCAGATTTTTTTTATTTTGTGGCACACTGTATTTACATTTTTGAAACTGATACAGAGTGATTTTTGAACACATTTTAAGCATTTTTTAAATCGAAACCATACTCTGCGACGAACGGTTGATGGGCGAAGGTAAAAATTAGGACTTACAGGACACCCTGTATAACATAATAATATTTTAACAATAGTATTGTTGATGTGTTATTTCGGCTGACCAACAACATTGAAAAATACATTCACTCGTTGCTGATTTCTGCCTTCTTCAGATGGCAGCACTTTCTCATAACGCATAATGAAATAATATTCTGGTGTGATGGCTTTTAGAATTTGTGAGATATTAATTAATTGATGGTTCTTCATTATCTATGATTGTTTTCTACATAAAACCATTTTTCTATGAATATCTATAATTTACCGAGGTCTCGCACTAAATATGTATTCAGAACACTCACTGACAACAATTCATCAACAGAAAATTCATCAAAAGAAAAATTCATTGGAAATTCTTGAACGAGAGATCGAGTGAGTGACCCAGTTAGTGAGCGCTAGTAAAAGAGTAGGTAAATCTAGGAGTGGCCGACTGAGTGAGCAAGTGATTTGATGAGTGAGTGAGAAAGTGATTGACCGAGTCAGACAGTGATTTGCCGACTGAGTGAGCAATTTATTGGTCGAGTGAGTGAGCAATTTATTGGTCGAGTAATTGAGCAAGTGATTTGCAGAATGAATAAGCAAGCGATTGAACGATTGAAAGGACAAGTGAGTGGGTGAGCAAGTAAATGAACAAGTGAAAAAAGAATTAAGTGACAGATTTTTTCAATGACGAGTTGAGTGAGCAAGTGATTAAGAGTATAATCGAATCAGTAAACAATTGAATAAATGAGCAAGAGTTTTTGCGCTAGCGACTGCATGAGAAAATGTCCTAGTCATTGATCAAGATGGTAGGTTAGCGAGCGACTAATTAATAGAGTGACCAAGTCACTCATTCACTACGAACTCTATTGTTCACACGATATTTTGTTCGCTTACTGAATAGCTCATTCACTTGCTCACTAACGTACTTGCTTACTCGCCACTCATCATGTCACATACACTCGCTCGATTTCTCACTTACTTTCTGACTGACTCGCTCAACCACTCTCTCATTTGACCAGCTCGGTCACTCACTCGATCTCTCGGTGAACTGTTTTTTGTGAGTGTTCATGTCGATGATTTTTTCCCCCTTCAATCGACTTTCTTTTTTATGAATTGTGTTGTGATGGAGTTTTGTCGGCGAATTATTGGTATTAAAACTTCCGTGGATGGAGTAAATCGGTGTTCTTGAACGTTTTTACCGCTGCCGACCGGTAAATTGGTTGAACTATTTTACGGACGGGCGAAAACGGGAGAATGAATTTGCGGACCCGTCAAAGATGAATAATTGGAAGAAATAATTTGCAGATCGAAAAAATAAAGTAAATGGGGGAGGTAGTTTGCGGATCGGCAAAAATAAAAAATAGTTTGCGGACCGGTAAAGAAACTAGATAAAGGGTAGAACGAGTTTGTGGTTCGGCAAACAAAAAGAAAATGAATGTGAAAAACGATTGGCGAACCGACAAAATATTTAAATAAATAGGACAAATAGTTTGCGGACTGACGAAAAACTAAATAAATGGGAGAAATAGTTTGCGGACCGGGAAAGAAAGTAAATAAATGTGAGAAATGGTTTGTGGATCAGCAAAAACTAAATAAATGGCAAAAATAGTTGGCGAACACGGAAAAAAACGAAATAAACGGGAGAAAACAGAATGAAGCCTACTCCACTGAAAAAGTTATGGTAGATTAAAGGATGTTTTTTTAATAATTCCTGCTGTTCCGCTTAAGGCTGGTCATCCACTGGGCAGCGACAATGCGCTGACAAACTACGCGAGTGACAACAGCCGACATTGTGTCAGACGACTCGGGGCGTCTGACGATGTCCACTGAGAGCGACCTTTAAACGCTACTCAGTTCGAGACTGTACACCGTGCAGACGAGTGCATTCGTTAATAATTTTAAGGAAGTATGGAAAAACTAAAATTTTTGACAAATGGATCCAGAGGACCTGTATTTCTAAAATCCATCTCTTTTATAAGGCATCTTACACAAACTCGGAAAAAGTGATCGTGTTGTGAATAAATGAATGAGTAACAATTAATCAGTTGTTACTTATACTATCACAATCCATGAACGGCAGTTATCAAATTTCCAGCTTCTCTGTTCACGCAGGAAAGGAGCGGGAAGAAAGAGAAAAGAGCGTAGAGTGGATATAAGCATGAAAAAAAAAGAGTAAAAAACCGCATTGCGCGTGTGCAGAGCCGGCAAGTAGCGTAAGATCCCGAATTTTTCGGATCTGCCAATCGCCTGCTACTATTACCGCTCAAAATCGTTTTTAGTAGAAGACGTTTCCAAACTTTCTACGCTATGGGATCGATCTTGCGAATACAGACAATTGCGTGAAACTTATTTATCGCTTCAAGTCGTTTCCAGTGGATGACCGTCCTCAATCGAAGCTATTCTAGAACTATGTTCAAATCGCACATTATCTCACTACTGTTTTTTGACTTCAAATTCAATAACATTCTGGAATATGATACTAAAAATATAAATGCTTCCCTTTTTTTAGGAAAGTATACATTTTTATAAAAAAAAAATATTTTTTCGATGAATAATTTGAAACTCGCTAACGAGGAAATTATCCCCTAATGATGAAGGTTGTTAATAGAAGTTATGAAACTTTTAGCATTCCGTGTAGCGAAGGCAGACTTTTTAGCACGTCGACAACAAAAATTACTGCCGTAAAGCAATTTAAGATCGTTTTTTCTAGGGTTTTTTTTTTTTAACAGGGCATGTTGAACGATCATCAATCTCAGTAGCAGCGGAAGAAATAAATAATGAAAAAAAAAAAGCATTGACCTTTTCTCTCGGTTATCGTTTTTTTGCTGTGAAGGCTGACACAGCTTTTACAGTCGACTGACACCCAATGTCCTCACAAATCGAACCGCTGGAAACGAGTTTATTTTGATAAATTGCTTGTGTCGACTGCACCTCCTCCTTGACTACCTTGTAACATTTCCAATTTGTTCGGACTGACTTGTCATTTAGTTTTTCCTCCATTCCTTTTTTTTTTTACATTATTTATTGTCAGTATAGAAAATTTCTTACTTCTCGAACAGTGACGAACGTTTGTTAACCAAACATGTCAAGTTAGAACTCCATAACATGTCGACTTTTATCCTGTCACTGATTTAACGTATTTACATATCGATTCGTTCCTATTTTTTGAAGGTTGGTTTTCTTTCAAAAAAAAAAATCGATGGATTAATAAATCAATTTAATTAACAAATTATTTACTGACGTTGCATTTTCGTAATGCTTCGTTTAAATATTTTTCAATGCAATTTTTCATTCATTTTTTTCATAAAGAATAACACTGCTCAACACTGATTTTGAACCCAAAGATTTTTCAGTGACTTCACGGTGATCTTGAGGCACTGATTCCGAATCTGGCATTGATTTTGTCGGATTGACTCTAGTTTCTGAGATAAAGTGGAAGTTAAATTTCAATGGTTACACATAAGCAGCATAAAAATCACATTCGATGTGTTCGAAATGTAAATCAATAACGAACTTGATAGCAATAACAATAAATAAAGACCACTGATATCTGATCGTAATATACTGTACATGTTGTAATATATTCAATAAAATAGGGAAAGAAATGAAAGTAAAAGCTCGTTGCAAAAATTAGAAACTGTAGACTATATTGAAATGTTTATAGTATTATCTTAAGGCCAAAATATACCTTAAACCTTTAAAATTTATTTCAGTAATTTAATGGTTTTAAAGTATATTTGGGCTGAAAACACGGCCGTCTCTATAACACAGCCTACCCCTATTTTCTTAGATACTAAATGTGCAACTACAGAATGTGCGTTTTTTTTTAAAATTTTAATGTTTCATTGAGGGAGTGATTTTTCGGTGAAAATTCGAAATTGTCCCAAGCATGGGCACTTGACTGGGCTAAATAAGCTGAATATTTACTGCCCAAAAAAAGTAAACTAAGAACAATGCTAATCACATACAAAATATAAAAACTATTATCATCACCTTAAAAACAGAGTCACCATCTCGGTAATTTCATGGCAACCGAAAGCATTTTCAATGAGAGTCATTACCACTATTTTGGCAGAACGTGGGAAAATCAATATCAATCCATCCTTCTAAAAACCTGGAAATATTTTATTGTCATACATGAGTAATTCAAATACGTCTAAGAATATATTCGCCGAGTAAAAGCTATTTCCTATATAACGCGTATTTATTTATTTAAAAATGCTGGGGCGTTCACTTTCCCATGGTGTTGAAATATTGCTTTGAAATATTTATTTGGTGGCTGGAACTTTTCTCGGCTGTAATAAGCGGAAACCTTTTCGGGATAACAAAATAAAAGCATTCTCGTCGTTTCTCGTTGGGCATTTAATGTACCACACCTTACTTTTATTTTATGTTTTATGTATTTTTTTTTCCTCTCTATTTCGTGACATGACTTTAGAAACACTTTCGTATTATAACATAACATACAGCAACGTTGAGGGTTTTTTTTTTCTCGCGTTTCGAGAGTAGAGTCTGGAAATTGCTTCCATAAATGTTGTTCATTTCGATTTTTATTCTTTTTTATGAAAAAGTAAAGAGTGTCTTCCTTAAATCAGATGCGCTCGGGGATAAGTGCTACAAAAATAAAAAAAAGGTGGATTTAACATAAGCCCTTAGGATAACATCCTTACTGTACCGAAGAAAATGTTTATCGCAGCGATTTTCAACCTACTCCATCTCGTGGAAACACCTAAAAAAATAAATTACATAATGTCAGATTTATTATGTAACCGGGCTGGACAAATGCATTTTTTACATTTGTCCTGGAGCTGGACGGGGCAATTTTTACATGCCCAAGATGATCGGGCATGTACGATGGAACTTCGGTTAACGAGCTCAATTCGTTCCACCAGCGTTCTCGTTATCCGAACAGCTCGTTATTCGAATCAAACTTTCCCGTAGGAAAATAGAAACTCGGATAATTCGTTCCACAATTATTCATTCACATAAAAATTACACAATAATAATAATATACATAATACAGTAAAATACACATATAAATAACGCCATAAATAAGCATACAATACGATAATGTTTACAAACATCATTAGGGTGCGGTAGCCCGGTCGATAAGATGCTTGCCTAGACTACCAAAGGATGTTTAAAGGTGTCGCGAGTTCGATACCCGGTTCGTCCTTAGAAAACTTTCTCTGACACAGCGGTACAACAAAAAACGGTGACTTGACCGCAGTAAAAATTTCTACTGCAGGGAGTTTCCCCCATCGAGGGGTTAGCGCACAAACCTCTCGATGAGTATAAAAAACAAGCCTGCCAATCGGCAATAAATTGTAGGTCCCGGTCTAATTAGCCCTCGTGTGCAGAAAATGACTGTGGTGCGACAAAAATGATCAAACATTATTGACTATTAACTTTCTCTAAACGACGAGAGAGATTGATTGGTGATGACGAGAGAGCGGACGACTATTGTTTAGGACAGGCATTAGAGACAGACGGACGGATTTACAGACTCCTTGTTTACAAACTTTTTTTTTGCATGACTTTCAAAAAGAGCCTTATCCTATGTGACACTTGCATTTTCCTCTGTTTTATGATTTCTAGGAAATGGTAAATTGCAGTGTTCGTTGCTCGCACACTGCTACAGCTTTATTTGGGTTGTTCTTTTCTACGGTTTTGCACATATTCCCACATTCTACACATCTCTCTAATCTCATTTAATGTAAGAGCGACATCGCCTTATTTCTCTCTTCTTCAGAAGAGATACCGTCCATAAACTCTTGCAGGTGCGTGAAAAAGAGATCCATCACTTCATCTACCGTCAACCCCCTAGACATTTTCATCACTTGTTCTTGAATGCCATCCTCACGCACCCCCAGTCCATGGTCTTACCCAATCACACAAATTCTTCGACATGTAGTGGCTCCTGTTCATGAGCTAGCCCTTCAAAGTCACCGTTCAATAATTCAAATCAGTCCAGTCTTCCCCACAAGCAGAATTTGAAAAAAAACTTCCAGCGCAGTTACGCATGGCTACAAGGCTACATCTCAAGTTTCTTATCGTAAATATTCACCACTCGCACGTGTGTTAATTTTCCGAATGAGGTACGCTTACCGGAGACTTTAGGGGAGAATATTATCCGCAATTCCATAACACGAGTGTGAGCGGAAGCAAAAAATCATCAGCTCAGTTGTGATAACGTGAAAATAAATGAACAAAGCGCAAATTTTTGCTCGCAATACGAATCATCGTTCGTTAGTCAAAATTTGTTCAAAATTGTTGTCGTTATGCGAATTACTCGTTAACCGAAGTTCCACTGTATTTTTTTTTCGACTACATGCCCAAGGCTAGCATGTAAAAAAGAAAATTCAACACCTGTTTTTTTTTCTAATTAATTTTTTCATCGGCGATGATGCAAATGTTCCTACACACTTGCAAGAGATTTAACAGAAATTGCTTTCTTTGGCAGCCACGATGCTGAAGTGTATTTAACATATTTTGACCTATTTTTACTGCCTTAATATCTTAATATTTAGCCGCTACGGAAGAAAAATGCATGTAAATATATGATATAGCATGTAATGCTTTGAATTTGGGATCTTGCTGTTAATGATTGGATAAAAACAAAACTATCCGTTATAAGTCTGAAAGTAAAATAGTTACTTGTTTTAAATCAACGTGCAGCATTAAAATGAACAGCATGTGGTATGGAAGTATACATTTTTTTTATTTTTGTGCTACTTACCGATGTAAATTTTACGCGACAAAATATCGGTTACTAAGTATTTCACCTTTGCTGCAGGAATCGATTCCGCTGTGAACTTAAAAATACAGTGACCGATATTATGGTGTATGGAATTTATGTCGGTATATGTAGCATAAAAATTAAAATTAATTTACTTTAAAACCAACAATCATTTTATTTTAAGAATTACAATTGTTAGTTTTGTTTTTATTCAACAGGTGGCAGCAGAAGGTGGCTATCTTGACGTGGTTTCCGTATTTATTAATATCAAAGTTTTCTTCCTAATACTTTTTTTCACGCCGGTTCTTCAAATTATTTTTCCGATTTATGTCCATTCATGAAAATGTTCACTTGATTTTAGTAGTCTACAATGCGAAAAATGTTAAACACCGAACTAAAATATACAAGACTTAGGTATTTTTGGCTATTGCGTTGCACAATTGGCACTATAATGCCCTCTGAAAAAGAAAAAAAAAACTTTCAAGATGCGCCGGTTTTAATCAGGATTGGTCTTGGTTTGGTTCCCTTGATTGGGTTCACGTCTATAGAAATTGAGGGCTAGAAATATACTTGGAAATCCTGTTATGTTTTTCTTGGAATTTTAAGATATGTGCTGTTATCATTCATGAAGATTGCATACAACACAATAAATATTCATTGATGTACATGATCTACAAAGATGAAATCGGTCATAATCATAACAGTCGGAAGTGCTCGGCTTCAAACTATCAGTGAAAATAGACACCGTCATAATAATATTATGCCACTTCGCAGTCGAGTGGTTAGGGAAGTAGCCTCTCACTGTGCAGGTCTCTGTTCGAATCCCGGTTCGAGGACATGGATGTTGTCTACTAAAACTAGCAAATTCCCTGGACGGATCATGCTGATCCCTTGGGAATACGTGAGGATCACGTCATTTAAAAGTAAATAAATAAACACATTTTTCAGATAATACCATCACAACCCCACCAGCGTATATTCTTCCAGCAATGGTTGCAGTCATCATCTTGAGCTTTCGTCCTCTGATACGGCAGCAGAAATTCATTCCACGCGTCTTGAAAGCGTTTCACGTGTTTTTTTTATAGAATTTTGCTCCAAACCGCAACAACCATCATCTTTTATTGTTGTTAACAAGATCTAAGTGTATGTTATATTTCTATTATAAGTACTAAATTATGAAATTCCTAAAGAATATATTTTTTTTTCTCAATAGAAGACGATCGATCTCAGATGAAAGATGATGGATTTTACGTGAAACCGTGCATTTCATACTTATCAAATGAAGACATCGTCTCTGTAGATGCATGGCTAAATAGTAAGCTCGAATCACTTTTCTATAAGCTGAAATTATTATGAGGAACCGAGTTTTGGCCCAACTCTTGCCGAGAATATTAATATCCTCATCGTCAACTCACTAAATTTGTTTCAGGGATGAGAAATTTGGCGATGTCATGCTCAATTGTTTGTCTAATACTGCTCGGCACCTCAGCACTTCTGGGTCTTCTGGGCATCTACAAGAAACAGATAAGCACGATCATGGTCACAGGTGTCATGTATAGCCTGGCAGGTAACGAATCGATTTATTCTCGTTTCTTATTGTTTTTCGTTGAATATTAATTTTTTCTCCAGATTGTCTTGGTTTATGAAGTTGTTAAACACACGTAATAACTGCTTAAATAAACGTCAACATTTATACTATTTTGTGGGGAAATGAAGTTAAATTCCATTTATATTTCACCGTTATCCATGGTCTAGTTTCCCATGTTGGAATCATCGATTTCACAATGTAATAGCTGAAATTATAATTTCGTCCTTAAGCAATAAACGTACAATATGTTATAGTAGTATAAAAAAAATGTCTATATAAAAACCAGCTAAATAGATAAGAATTCCCAGTTATTTCAGTGCCTTCAACACCAGCTTAAAAGCTTTGTAATAGCCGGTTTCCAGAGACTGGCAAAATCCCTATCTCCCTTTGGCGAAGATGGATGGCTCCAAAACACAAGAGAGATAGATAAGAATGGAAAATTCTGCAAAGAAAAACATTATGTTTATTCACCGTCCGCCCTTTACGTCCACTGATTAGCTCTGCCCGAGATATTGGCCTGGATCCACGTTTAGCCAGAAAGTGGTGTACCTGTCGTGTTTTATACTATGATTTTTTTTTTATATCATTCTTCAGGAACACCTATAACGGCCCCTGGTGGACCCATGTGTCAAGATGGGGGGGGGGGGGGGGGGGAAGGAGTCTGGCAATCACACAACTCAAATGTGCTTATCACCAACGTAAGAATCACCAAAATACCACACGTGCACACCTTTGACGCTAAAACAAAAGCATGAATGAGAAATCCCTCTCTTAAAACAGTGAGATGAACAACTAAAATGTAAAATAATCCACGTGAATACAGCAGGAGCTAAAAAGTCTCAGAGCAGTGACGTCACTCAGTAGCATTAATGCCACGCCCACTGAGCCAAGGCGGCAAACGCTACTTCAAACAACATCACTATCTCTAGTGGGGTATTGCTTCAAAGGGATAAAACAGCTCTTGAACAGCCCGTGTACTAGCCTTGGGATCGCACACGATAGAAAAACGACAAATATGGGAGATAGTATAAATTCACAATTTTTTAAGACAAATAAAATAACTTGAATAACCTGACTGGTTTTCGCTTTCCTGGGTCCCATTTTGAAATGTATCACTATATGACGTGATGCAAGTACGAAACGTCCGTTATTTTCACAGTATTCTTTCGCGCTTGGCCGTCATCCCGATACACTAGTTCAGTGATTCCCAATGTGGGCGTCAACGCCCCCTTGAGGGCGATGGAATGTTCCAGGGGGGCGGTAGAAGCTACTGGTATAACCTAGAATCCTATGGGTTAGATTGCGTTGGGGGCGGGGGGCGATGGGAGAAAATAATTTCTGTAGAAGTGGGCGATGGAACAAAAAGGGTTGAGAAACTATGATCTAATTGGGCAGTTTGGATTTGACCATCCACTTGGCGACTACCTGTCTGCTGTAAACATTTCCTGGAAAATAATCAGCCTGGCGATGGAATTGTTGACGTCGATTGCCATGGGAGGAGATACGCCCCCCCCCCCCCCAGCGTCGAAGGTGGAGTCGACTGATCTAATGTATATATGTATATATGAATTGACATCATCATCATCGGGCCCTCCATACTTCCAAGTCTATCGCCGCCTATGTCGATTACATATCGTTTACTAACGCATCTTTAAGGACACGTTAGTAAACAATATGTAATCGACGCCAACAATTCCATCGCCATGGCGGACTCTATTTTCCAGGAAATGTTTGCACTAGCTGGGCAGTCGCCAAGCGGGCAGCCAAATCCAAACTGTCCAATTAGAGGATCAGGATGATGGCCAAGCGCGACGGAATACGGTGAAAATAATGGACGTTTCATTACGTCATATAGTGATTCCTTCAATAATGGCACCTAGGAGTGCCGATCCAATTCACAGAGAGGTGTTATTTAAATTATTTAATTATTTATCTTAAAAATGTTGTTCAAATTGTGAATTTATTAGTGTTACACGCAACGTGCAAAATAGTGTTAATTCTTTTTGATGTCAATTCTTTTCTGGTTGTTATAAGAAGTTTTGAATATTGCCGCTAATATCATAGCTCGGATCAAAATATATTAAACTGTGTGTTTTCCACAAAATTTATGCATTTCAAATGCGTAGCTTCAATTACATTTTCTCATTGTAAGTTGCGAAAGAACAAAAAGCAAAGAAATAATTTCTTGTTCGCCAAAAACTTCGACTGGAACCTCTCCAAAATTCTTTTAAACACAAGAAAACATTTAAGAAACTTCCTCGAACTAATGGCTTTTTGTGTTTAATCTTTCCTTCCGCTAAACATCCGCTTTATTCGTTAAATTACCGGCAACATTTCCGCTTACGTTAACACGTATCTCCTGAGAGTATACGTGTAACACTTCCTACAAAACAATAACGCGTCGCCAAAAATAAAATTACGTTCTTCCAGGTTTTGGGCGCTTTGTTTCCGCTTCAAGACCCCTGCACAGTCTTTTATTTTTCGCTATTTTTATTCAACAATGGAGCCAGAACTACTTACGTTTCTTATTGGGTCGATAACCGTCATGTTTTTTTTTTGTTACATTACTTTATAGGCATATTGATGCAGTATTGCTCATTCTCGTAAACATATAAATTCTCTCTTGAAGAAACGGTTCTTACAACGTAAAATATTTTACTCTTCAATATATATATATATATATATATGGTCACGTTATGGCCATTTTGTTTTTAACTATTGCTGTATGTAAAATTGTTGGGAGATCATTATGAAACATGACATTATTGAGATACTATTATTAGATACGACATTGTTAGGAGATCATCATTTAACACGACATTATAGAACGATTTTTATTAGACATAACATTGGTAGAAGAACATTATGAGCCATGACATTGTTAAGAGACCATTTTGAGTCACAACATCGTTAAGAGACCATTACTAGCCATGGCATTGTTAGGGGACCATTACTAGCCATGGCATTGTTGGAAGATCATTGTTAGACATGACATTGTTGAAAGACTTCATTAGACATGGCATTGTTAGGACATCATTATTAGGCATGAAATTGTTAAACAACCATTATGAGCCATAACATTGTTAGGAGACCATTATTACACATGGAATTGTTAGTATACCATTATGAGCCATGACATTGTTGGAAGATCATTATTAGACATGACATTGTTAAGAGATCATGAATGAAACATTTTGAATATAACATAGTTTTATATAAGACATTGTTAGATAATACTTTCTTTAAAGAATATTGTTGGATGCCTAAATTCTTTGGAGACACGTGATATTCTTTATTAGATATAGCATGGCATTGTTCAAACACTATTGTTAGATGCGACATTGTTCGAACACCATTGTTAAGCATCACATACCTCCAAGTGTATTGTTGAGATGACATTTTTCAAAATCATTGTTAATCATAATCAATATGATGTTTTTCAAGTGGTCTACTCCATTATAGAATTTATTAGATCAAAATTTGAAACAAAATTCGGAAAATTTGTTATGCTTGAACCAATCGATTTTTATATTAGCATTTAATAACACAGTTGGCGATCGTTATAACTACCATATGCGTACATATACTATTTGTTCCATTATAAGGACCGGTACGGTAAGTCTCAGATGTTGTATGCGTTACGGTAAATGTGATAAAACTGGTTATTATGTATAAATAATGTAAGATAAATTTAATAAATATTGAAAAAATTATCACTGGTGAGTATGTATAAATGGTTATTATACATAGTAACGGATTTACCGTAACACATGGATATACCATGGTATTATTTTTATCCAATATAACGATCCTAAATATAATTAAACCCAATACAACGTTCAAATTCAGCTCTGCCGTGACTTTTTGTTTGCAAAGAACAAAATGTATCGTGATTTTCGTTTGCCGAAATTGCGTTTGTCTTCGAACTTTGATATTGAAGAATTTAGTATGCACGTGTGTGCGTGCATGTAATTATTACAATTCTATTGTTATTTTCGAAAAACTGATGTATTTTTATTACAACTGCTGACGTTAATACAATTTTTTTATTCTGCGTAAATATGAATTATCTTAACCCTTTATATCCTGAATTAATTTACCAGTAACTTTTTTTAAGTGTATTTTTTGCATCATGAGATAAGTTATTGTGCAGAATAATCCTATGAAAGAGTAAAATACGTTTGCAGTGTTTCAGTGGTTAATTATGCAGCTGGTACCTACAAGTACCGACAGGAGTATGGGTAGTATGTAAAGGGAAAGAAAATTCAGACACTACATTTTTATTTACACACCACTCGAGATGATACTTCTGAAAACAATTATTTTCCACATCTCACACTTTACCCTCTACTGAACACGTGTAGGTCAATGAGCTCCCAGATTTTGTTCCCTGGTGTCTTTGGACATGGAGAAGTTGCTCTTCCTTCTCTTCCTTGGCTGCTTTGGTGTAGTGCTGACCGCAGGACGACCTCTTTTCTTTACTAGGCTATGAGTCCTATTGCCAAGTTTCTTCGAAAATCCAATAGTGAAATTTCTCTGTGTACATATTTCTTTATAAATGACATACGCAATGACATATGCCATTTCAAGCATCGCGAAGAACAGTTCGTGCCACCATTTCTTTTTGTCCCTGTCATATAGTGAGCGCAGCATATCTGATATCTGCCTAGTCCACTCCGCCAATTCATGAATGTCATAGGTGCTACAACGTCTTTTTTTCACCCCATCTCGATCTCGACAACTCAATGTAGTGGTCTCAGTAAAAATCATCCCCATTATTTTGTTTCCCACATTGAAATAATTTTTACTATATGTAAAAAAATTACTCTCATTACCTGGCAGTACTCAACAGTACCGGCATACATTTTTGACCCTATGATAGGAAATAAAATAGTAATTTTCAAATAAAATATAGGGAATGCTTACCTGTACAGTATAGAAGAGAATAGAAAATAATAACACCAATATATAAATTGGTAATTAGTCACTAAATTCACTTAAATAAACAACACGCAAATCAACTCATCCTTAATGCTACATGGCAAAGATAACATGCCCACAGAAAAAAGAAAAGGGATTTCTGCCTTTATCTGCCATCCACTGCTTGTTGTCGGAACTACACTTATCGTGTCCTTGTAGATACCGTCAGTAAAAGTGGTCATATTACGAAGATTTAAGCGGTTGATTAAAGTTTTACTTTCAAGTACCGTCAGGATATAAAGCTTTAAAAAGTTATTGGTTTTTTCAAACTTTCGATGGCTTCCAAATAAAATTTTTGTTTTTCCTTGGAACGATGGAGGTCGTTCCAACGGACGTTGACTGTAGTATCAAGCATTTTTGCCTTGAAATTATCACATACCATTTTTCTTTTTGTTTCAGGAGTGTTCGGTATCTTCTCTCTAGCGTTCATGTATTTCAAACGCTCCAAAGCTGATGGATATTTCACCAATACAATTCTCGATCACAGCGTTCCCGAAGACTATTTGAAAGCTAGGCATTTCTCCGTTGGCTGGCCATCATCTATGGGATGGGGTGGGCAGTCAATATGCCTCATCTCAGGCATATTCTGGCTGCTACTCGCTAAAATCTTGAGATTTCAAATACTGAGCCCTACATGAATGAATCATCGGCTACAAAAAAAAATGAAACGACTTTTAAAAATGACCTAAACTTGAGTTGAAAAACTATTTTCAGTTGACTTATTCATTGACTGACGATGATATTTACGAACTTAAAAATTAAGGCTTATTCGCACATTTATTACAACACATATTCAAACTGCTTTAAGAAAATTCAATTATTACGAAAATTTTCAATGAAGACCTACAGAACTATATTTCGAAAGGCATACGTAGATTTTTCACGGAATACAATATCATAAAATGAAAGGTTTGTTGATAGGATTGAATACACCAAGCAGTTTTTCTTTCAATAATAGGAAACACTGTTCACATAGTAATTCACATAAGTATAGGGTGAATGACTGCTCTAAGAATTATATTTCATCATAGAATTTCTTTGAAACAACACACATCACATCTCGCTCCTAAACGGTGAGTTCTTTCTTACACTCACATTCGAACATTACACATTAAATTTATGCAACTTTTAGAGATGAGGGTTGAATAGCAAACAGTTTAAGCAAGATTATATATTCCGAGCTCGCTTTTCTCAGTTTACTTTCACATAAGCTGGACTACTTTATAGGTATTTCACGCGATTTATCGTTACCCCTATGCCAAAGGAAAGAGATTCGAAGCTCAGTTCAACTTCTTGAAAAACGAACAGAGTGAAATAGTGATATGTATCGTCCGTACATGCTCTTGCATGTTGAAAATTAACCCTTTCTGACCTGAATTTTTATTGACAATTGAATATCTTTCTTTCCATCAATTCGTTTCCTCCAATGAAACATGAATACCAATTACTAGTTACAATATCCGGCGACGCCCGGGTTCCCTCAATATACTGTGAGCATAAAAAAGTGACAACCCATTATAAAGGCATAAACAGCTATTATAAAGGAATATCTGAGACACATTATTAGGGTACCACTTTAGAAAAAGTAAACATTCCGAAAGTCATTGTTGAGGTCCACGAAACATTGTTGTCCAACGGTTTCTCGCCCATTTCGGGCATTTTCCCGACGAACTTTTGAAGTAGCCAAAGTCGGGTCCTGTTTCGTATATATTCGACATTTGGCGATAATATGTCTGAAATTATAGAGTTCTATAGAGAACATAAACACACATACACACAGAAAAAGAAAATCAATTTTTTATAATACTGGCTGTGGTGTTTTCTCCCACATACTAGCAGCATAAAAGAAGTAACAAACTGTACCAAATACTATACTAAATACTTACAAATAAATGACTTAAACGTATTGTTAGAGAACCACGGTAACCAAAGTAAGCATGCTAAACGTCATTGTTGAGATAGAGAAACCTTTGTTGCCCGACTGTTTTTGCCACTGAGGGCGTTTGTTTGCCTAGCTCTGACGAACTTTTAAAGTAGTCTATCGTTTAAGTCGGTTCCTGTTTCGTATATATGCAAAACTTGGTGAAGGTCTGTCTCAAATTGTAGATTTGTACAGAGAGCATAAATATATAATACACAGACACGCATACAGACAGATTAAAAAAATCAATTTCATAAATTTCATATACATAAATTATTCTTTAAAACACATTTCAGTGTTGAAATTCTGAAACGATTCCAATTGGCATCATTAAGCTGAATATTTTGGAGGCAAATATTTTCAAGTCGTATAATATTAACTTCGGAAATGACTTTTTGGTATGATCAAATGAGAAATGAAAATTAGTGTTGGTACGATTGAAATACACACACAATGATTAACTGCTTTAATTTTCTAAAGTTTCACGGGCAGTCACAGAAATCAATATCAACAATGAGAAAATTGAGCTCACACAACCGATAACAATGAAAGAGTAAACCACTGCAATCCATCGGAAATGCACTGCTGATTGGTATCATTTCTCTCAAAACAAAATGGGCTGTAAAGGCTAAAACACTTGAGTGATTTCAAATTGTGATCACAAGGCCAGGAACGGTAAACGACATTAACTATAATTTTGAACATTCAGTCATATGCGGGATGCCGTAGTACGACACTTTCGTAGCTCATACATATTAACATCTAACAACTACAAATTTTAATATTTACGGTAATTAATTTTGTTTGAATAATATAATATAATACCTTACTGATAGAACAACCAAAAAAAATATACAACTTCAAGTTGACCTAATATATGTGGTTTGTATAAATGAATAGCACAATTTTAAAAGTTTATTATTTCGAAAACATTACACACAATATAATTTGTGATACTATACATAAAAATAAATAAAACATCTAAAGTTTTTCAATATCGTTCAATAGATGGTAGCACTTCCATAATCCTTCTGAAATTATAAATAGTGACAATGAGAGAAAAGGTTTCGGCTATGTATTAGAATATGCAAAGGTTGTTTCCGCTTCTTCTGTGCAGTGTGTATTTAGAAATTTGTAACCGGAAAAAAATGAAGAGAATGGTCATTCTTAATTTTAGTCACTGTGTTTTACGAAAGTGCTTCTATCTATTGAGCAGATTGTTAAGAAAACTTTGAATATTTTTTTTTATTTTTATGTATCATAGATTGTATTATGCGTAATAGTTTTGAAATATAAATTTGAAAATTTTTGCCATTCATTTGTACACACCCTGTACTTTTAATGTCTGATATACAATTCTCTTTTTACGTGGGCGTTAAAAATGGTGGGAAAATATTACGTATCATTTTACTATGGATAATTGCATAATGATTTTTTTTATATTATATAGATTTAATATTCGTGCTATCTATTTATTATTAGAAATATATACATCATTTCTCCTACGGAAAATCTTTCTAGTGGTTCTATATGAATGAGAATATTTCTAAGGTGCCTAGTTTGTGGTGCCTTCAACTGCCTTTTGGGAACAACGAATCGTGATTTCGAAGATCATTTAAAATACTAGACAAATAGTGAATACTAGTCAAAGATACATACAGTATTATGGTGCTGCGCTTTTAAGAAAATAAAGTAATTTTATCGAATATTGATCCTTTGAAACACTCCACAGATCAACCAGAAAAGAAAATAAATGTAAATAAATAATGAAATTCAAGTATTCGTTCGATAGTGCTGATGTAGTTCTGAATCGTAATAAAAACATAATAGTAATAAAAACTGGAAGCTAATCATGGGACCAAAAGCTACAACTGTGGATCACGTGAGTAAATACACTTATTTTTTGTAAAATAAAAATTTATATAGAAATTCCTATAATCGCGTATTGTTTCTTTACAAAAATGGCGATAACGGAAAATTTTCAATGTGGACCAAAAAACTAAAGAGTAACATTTGTAAGAGAAAATGTCTAGCTGGTTTTCGGTTTTCGATTTTTAATACCCGTGAACGACAAAAAATTATTTAAGTATTTTTCTGTAAGAAAGTGAATCAACTCATTATGATGGATTTGGGGAAGTGCTTATTTACATGTACCTTATTTAGTAAATGCTTAAATTGAATGTAAGGTATTTTTCTGAATTTCATGTAAGTCTTATAGCGATGAATGTTTAATACATTTTTGTGAAAATTAATTTTACTCAATATTTTTCTTCGTTTTATTCCATCATTTTATAGTTTCCATATCTTTATTTTATTATTAGTTTCTATTCTTTTATTTCATGTTTTTATGTACATGGATTATTCATTATTCCATTATTTCTTATTGTTTAATTATATCTCATCACACTATTTATTGATTCAAATATTTTCAATTATATCAATTATTTAATTTTTTTTTAATTTCTCATTATTCAATTATTTTCAGTCACTTGAAATTACTTTGTATGTATTTTTTTTTAATTTCTCATTTATCCGTTGTTTCAAATTACTTGATATTATTTTTATTTATTCATTCAATTATTTTATGTATTTTTATTTATTCATTCAATTATTTTATGTATTTTTATTTATTCATTCAATTATTTTATGTATTTTTATTTATTCATTCAATTATTTTATGTATTTTTATTTATTCATTCAATTATTTTATGTATTTTTATTTATTCATTCAATTATTTTATGTATTTTTATTTATTCATTCAAATATTTGCAATCATTTGAGTATTTTAATTTTTGCAAAGTTATTTTGTTATTTAAAATTACTTTCAATAAACATTATGAGTATGAGTATTTTTATTCATATTATCATCAGTTTACTTTTTTTTTAATTAATATTTCCTTTGTCTCAGAAATTCAGAAAAAAACATCGTTTCCTCTAAAAGCAAAATGTTTGGAGTGTCATATTATACAACGTCGTAATTATACTCGAATTTAATTATTATTATTATTATTATTATTATAGTGATATTCGTGCATAAATTTATTTCTTAATTTATCAGTCTGGGTTGTTTGGATTTTTTCGCTCCCCCAAAACAGTTTTCACAAATCTCACCAAAAAAGCACTTTTCGCTTCTCTCGCGGAATTTTCGGCATCGTAGCTACAAAAACAATCGAGGAAAAAAATCAAATAATAATTAGAATAGCAATATAAAAGCATAAGGTAAGAAACGGCACGAACACTAGAAAAAAAAACACAATGAATAAAGGGAACATGTTTTTCTACTATAACTTTGTGAATTAAACTCATAAAATTCGAATGTGTACATGCACAAGTATATTGTGATATACCATGTAGATATAGAAAGTATATTTTTAGAATTAAATTATATTGAGATTGTATTATATGTATATCACAAAAGATATTCACGATAGAATTTCATAAATAAAAGCAAACTATTTTAGGTTTATCTAAAACTTCGATCAAAATGTCTTCTGTTTAGGTCAGTATGAATGAATAAAATGATTGAAATTGTGTCTATTTTGTAATTTCTTGTCTCAGAGTCATTTTCTTTCAGTTTTGTCTTTGGAAATGTGTGTCTTATACGAGTATTAGTCAACATCTAGTATGATGCAGACAATCAAAAGTATCTCACTTCGTTATAATTCATTTCCAGGTCAACTATATTGTAAATGATTCAGTAATAACCGTAGCAGCTATTAAGGTAATATTTAATACATAACGCAATGGTTGAACTGTTATTATGGACTTTCACTCCAATTATAAAAAGTGAATAATAATTTTCTTAAAATTTTTTAAAGCAATAAATACTCGAAATTTTTATTTTGGATAATATTGAGTAGTTTTCTGCAAAGAAAATATTTTTGGAATATAATAAAGAAAAATTCGATAACTTTCACTAATTAGGGTCATTAGGTGAGAATTTATCATATTTAGAATTTATCCATTAACAATTGGGATGTATTGACTGAAATTTCAATAAATTGTATTTTTATCAAAATTTGAATCTTTACTAATAATTAAATTCTAAATATACGTCATACGCGCGCGATGCAGAGCCCTCATATCCTGGAGAAAAGTTTCAGGACAGGAAATTTGGCTAACGCATCCTATATTGATTTCCTAAAATATATACAAGATGTCCTGAAACTCCTAATTCGGCCTTCATCTCATTAACCTTTCGTCATAGAGGTATGGTTCTAATTTAAAAAATACTCAAAATGTCTTCAAATCACTCAGTGCTAAATTCGAGAGTGACAGTGCGTCACAAAATTGAACATTTAAGTTTCTGTTTGTCCTCTTCCTCCTCCTCTATTTTCCAATCAGAAAGTTACTGCCCTGTCTCTTTTGAGGCCAACGAAAAACTTTCATGTTTCTAAGTGCCTTATTCTCTTAGATATTTGAATTCAAAAGCAGGGGGAAAGGCTGAGAATGAACAGCATAAACAAGGCGAAAATTTGCAATTTTCCTTGGAGCTCGTGTGCACTGAACGGGACCGTACATGGACGGTATCGTCCAATGGACAGCGGAGAGTGGCATCATCCTTGGATAAGTCGCCATCTGGTGGCGTTGTCAGCAATTGTGAGCTTTGGCCTGAGTTAGGTCCGACCGTCCATGTACGGTCTCGTTCAGTGCACACGAGCTCCAAGAAAAGACTGCGATATTCGTTGCCTCTATAGTCTAGTGGTCTACGGCAATCACCCGGAGAGTGAAAGGACGTGGGATCGATTCCCCGCGCAGGGGCCGTTGTATTTTTTCTCTCTTTCCAAAATACATCTTCGCATCGGCCAGCTGTTAAAAACCTTCGTATGAACAGAGGAGAGTGACATCATCCTCGGATAGACCATTCTAGTTACAGGTAAAAAAAAAAATAGTTTCTTCACACACATAAAAAGTTATCTAACCTAGTATTTTGAAGTACCGTCTGTCGATGAATGGTTAAGACACCACTACTTCAATGTTTATGTGAAATATTTTTATAACTTTTTATTACTAGTGCAAGGATTTTTGTGACCTAAAAACCGACAGAATATGCTCTATAAAAAATATATTTACATATTTATACCCTAAATAAACTAGAAATGTGCGTGAAAACCTAAAAATATTCTTTTATAGATAGACTATCCATATTTCCTCGAGAAAAATACGGAAAATTTCAAGAAATCACCAATCGTTGTCAAAAATGATGCCAAAGGTACCCGAAGAAAATTGTCAATACAGTCGAATCCCGTTATAACGAACTCCAAGTGACCGGAGAAATCCCTTCGTTATAATGAAATTTCGTTACAAAGGAATTCCAAATATTTTGTATTGTTCCGATGTAAACTTACCTGGGGGAGATCAGAAAAGTTCTCGTTAAAACGAGATTTTCGCTATAACGGTATTCGTTAAATCGGTATTCCACTGTAGTTGCACTAATTTCGCTAAAAAAAAATAGACAATCATTGCCAAAAGTGATGCCAATTTTAAGTAAAATTGCCAATTATTCGTAAAATCACCGATTGCCGGAAATGAAGCTAGGGGAAAAGAGAGTTTGGTGTGAAAAAAATCCAAAAATATGTTTTATTTAAGGGGGGAAAAAAACATTTTTTTTCTCAGGAAAATCTTGTACCTTGTTGTCTCCTTGAATCCCTTGATGTTCAAAGATGATGCATCCAAAATTTTCTTTTTCACCTGCAAAGTAGAGGAATAGTGTATAGAATGAACAGGAAGCCGATAGAGAATGTTTGTAGGCATCTATTAGCTCGATGCCAGCCATCTTTTTCAGGAAGTTGCTCCCTGAGGCCCATCCAAGAAAAACTTTCAATGCTTTTGCGTCCTACAAGAATAATGCGATGAGGATGGTGATTCCCCGTAACATGCAAAACTCCCCTTGCGGATAAGTTTCCTACCGTATCCTCGTTTTTACTACGCGTTGATACGAGAAAAGATGTCTTTTCGACCTTTCAAAGATCATTTCCGTATATCCCACGTCCTCAGAGACGCTATCAGAATACGCTTTAGATATACGACTGTCACGCGAAATACATGCCATTATGACTTATCATATTGTATATGTAAATATACAAAACACTCACATTGATATGCCATTCTCCACTTGATTTTTTTTTTTCAAATTGTGAATTTATCTGAATGAATTTTTTTCTCTCTAGTGTAGTTGTTTTCTAGTATCAAAACTCTTTGCAGGTACTCTAAAAAAATCTAAATAGCATGAATAATAACCCTTTCCGTGGCACGATAGGAACCACTAAACACCTTTAAAATGTCATACCATTTTCGATGAAGTAAAGTTTCCTCTGATTTTTTCAGCGGATGCATAGTTAGAAATTAAGCGAAGAGTGTTAAATTGAGAAATCGATTCTATACAATACTGAAATCAGAGGCTTCTCAGGAGGCGAGATATCCCATCAATGACGCTTAAAGGGTTGAAGAAAGATATAGTGAGTATTTTTCCGGTGCATTAATAAAAATACGCATTTCTACACACATCCATATACATTCGGGCCTACTAAATCATGTAACGGATAAACGGGTACCCAGTTTAAAACGGATCTGTGTTCCGGACTCTGCCACGAATCTGTGGAGGTCGAGTGGTCATAGTGACGGACTCGCATCGCGAGGATCCGGGTTCGAACCCCACCGGTGCCACAGTGGTGGTCGGCTGAAGTTGGTTTTCTGTGATTTCCCCCGCTTCAAGTCGTGAATGCGAGCCGTTAAAAAGTCTCGCCACAGAGAGCAACAGGCCTACAACGTTACAAATATTCAATCATTACACTTCACTCACAATTTGAAGTATAGATGGCAGCACTGAAATATCAAACACTACACTAGCTACACAATCAGACTGTTAGGTGCACTCACTTTGTCCCAGACTCTGCCACGAAGCTGGGCTGGAAGAGATCTCGGCAACGGGATAAGTCCGGTGGCAGAGCCCCTGGCGTTCATTCATTCATTGCCACGAATCTGAGCTGGAAGAGATCTTGTCAGCGTAATAAGTCCAGTGGCAAAGTTCTGGCGTTCATTCAGCTTAAACGCGGATAAAATCTTCTCGAACCAAAATTTCCCCTATAGAGACATTCAGTACTTTAACATTGATGTTAAAGAATAATTTATATATATTATCCGCTCAATAGAATAATTTTGAAAAAATTTCCCCCTTTCTCGTAAATTGATGTACCGAGCTTATAACCCTTATCGTCTCCATGTTCTTGTACTGCCTTAAGGAAGATTTAGTTTAAAAAAAATGGCCATGTCATGGTTAAAACTACTAACAGAAGTTATATAAGAAAATACTAGTCTAGTGATTCTCGATCGGGGGTGCCTGCACCTCAAGAGGTCCACGGTCTAATTATGGAATTATAAGATAAATTAATGTTTAAGTTGAAAAAAAAATTTATAAATAAATTACTCAAAAGAAATGTTTTTGTTTTTTTTAATTAATGCAAAAGCACCGCTGCAACATTATACAAATACAAATACAACGCCACAACAGACAAATTGCCCAACGAGGTGGCTGACTTAAGAACATCATGGATCCCCGAGCCATTTTTTGGAGGCCCTACCTACTACCACCCCGCCCAATTAAAACATAAAATACCTAGACAATATCTCTAAGTTTTTTGTTCAGGGTGTCTAATTATTTTATTTTTATTCTCTGTTGAAGCGATAGAGGACGCTAACATTTCGATAAAGGTAATCTAGAAAAATGTTGATGCAAAAATCTCAAAAAATCTGCACAAAACCACGGCTCCGTGTAATATCTTGAAAATAGACGAAATGAAAGCAAAAAAAAGAAAGGATTTGAGTTTGTGCAACAAATTAAAAGTGGACGCAATTTAAAAAAACTGAAATTGAGAAAGAGTATTTAATTTCTCAAGCTCACGTGGATGAGATAGAAGATTAGCAAAAGAACATAAGCTTGACCAGAAAACTTGAAACTGGATCAAAAGAAAAAAAAATCCAATTTCGACGGTGTTGACTAATTTGTATTGAAATGGTTTCGTACTGAAAGAACAAAAAATACGTTAATCAACTGCGATGGTGCCATGATTAGGCAAGAAAAAACAAAAAAAAATTGGCAAAAAATATTCTGCTTCAAAGGGGTTATTTCACAAATGGAGCTAAAGAAAAGATTTGATGTTCAAAGCATTACAAACTATACTAACGGCAATTGAATTGTTTCCCGCTTAATCGGGTATTATGTGCTACTTTACCAACTCTGGCCATATCGGTATGTTGCAATTTACTGCCATTAATGAGATGAGTTGGAAATGAAGGCGTTGTCTATAGTCATGTTCGTAGCGAAAATATCTTATCTGTATCCTCCCTCGGGTTCGAACCCAGGACCGTGACAGCAACCAGGGACGCAACTAGATACTTTGTCACCCGGGACAAGCCGGAATTTTGGCTCCCCTCGCATGGAGAGGAAGCAGTTAAAGGGTGTAATTGTACGCCGAATTTATACTCATCTCATGAAAACAATAATAACTCGTGTTCATAGAATGACGTACTTACGTATTATTTTTTCAAATGTCATCCCCAATCGATTTGTAATTTATATGAACTGTTAAAATTGGTGTCAGTAAGGGTAATATAAAAAAAAATCCCATATTGAAACACCTTAAATAGCCATCCTCTAAAGGGCACGTGATGTACCTGCAAAAGAACAAAAAAAAAAACGAATATTGAGATACGATTTTTTTTAATATCGAATTTTAATATCAAATAAATAAAAAAATATACCGTATATACTCGTGTATAAGCGGACCCCCCCCCCCCACTTCAGGACCACCAAAACCGCAATAAATTGAAAACCCGTGTATAAGCCGACCCCCAAAAAATCCGTGCATTTCAGAGGAAAAAAATATATTTTCATGCAAAATGAACAGTTTACGGAAATTTACAATAGAAAATGATTCAAACTTTTTAATCCGTTTCTTCTGAGTCTCCAAGCTCTCATCGTCATCCATTAGATCATCATAGGGGGTGCAGCATCTTCATTTTTTTCTTCATCTGCGCTGTCACCACCATTGTCACTTTCAAAGAGGATATCATCTTCAGTTCCGTCCATCGCATTGCTGATGCAACACTTTTTGAAAGATCGGATGATAATTTCAGCGGAAACAGTACCCATTGGCACACTAGGCCAATATCGGGTGTCTTCAAGGCACCACTTTTTGTAGTATATCATGGGAACTCGTCTATTCGATCCACAAATTCCTCAAATAGTCTTTGAGAGCTTGTTGATGCTCACATCTAAAGGCTGTACAATCGACGTTAGCCCACCTGGTATTTAAGCCAATGATTGTCGATTTCTTTGCACGGCTTTGACATTATTAGTTCTGAGGGGTTTGAATATATCTCATACCAATAATGCCGCCTACAAAAATGACTACTGATTGCGGGGGTCGATATTTTGTCATCAAAAACTGATCCGAGTATAAGCCTACCCCCCCCCCCACTTGCGGAACGAATTTTTCCACAAAAAAACTCGGCTTATACACGGTATATACGGTATATTTATTATAAAAAAATTATGTACTTACGTTTTCCTGAGAGGACGGTCTTTCATCAAAATATCAAAGATTCAATTTTAAATTTGCGTCATATAAAGAGAAAAGTAAAAAAAAAAAATAACAAAAAGTTATTCAACTATAAGTTTTGAGTTTATCAAAAAAAGCTCTTCCTTTATATAAACTGTTCGTCCAGGATCCAAAAGATTGGCGTCAAAAAATAAACTCTCCTTTTTTTTGCAATATCCGTATTGGTATTTTGATGGCTCATTGTCGGGATGGTACTACATTGGAACTGCATATATCTCTAGTGATCCACGGCCACAATTCCGAGGCCTTTAAAGGGGTAAAAACCCTGCGATATACTTACAGATCACTCAAGTGATCCACGGCCACAGTTTCGGGGCCAAGTAAAATATAGGGTGGTCCAGAAGTTTGGATACAAAATTTCTATACCTGCATTTTTAGTGACGTGGAGGACGTCAATGGGGGAGGGGACGTAACATGGGTGTTATAAAGAATGGAAGTAAAAGAAAGGCTTTGAAATATTCTCTTCCAAATGTTTGAGCAATTCGTCTCTATATATGTTTGATAGCTTTTCTTCAATATTTCTTTTTCAAAACGGGGTTAGACTTTTGGGTAACCCTCTAATATAAAATCAAGAATACTGAACAATTTATAAATTGGAAATAACTTTTATAAAATCTGCTTTAATTAATTAAAAACGCTGAGAAAAATTAATTTATGCTGATGTTAGTGTGAAATTAATTCTACATTTTCAATACTCAATTCGTTTGATTATAGATGAAAATTACAAGTAATTTACATTCAATAGAAATCGACTGAATGTCTCACGTTATTTCTTTTGTAATCTTAATTAATTGTCACTAAATTAATTAAATTGTATGTACAGAGACAAAATTCTAATATACAAATATATTTGGAGAAAAAAGTCCAATTAAATGGTTTCCTCGCAAATAACCGATTTCTCTTTATTCTGTAATACTTTTTCGGAGTGTTAATTTTCAGTAGAATTGAATGTGTGGTGAGTGATTTCTCACTTCTAACATATTTAATCGGAGAATGATATGCAAATATTTCTTCAGTTAATGCCTTATTAATCTGAAAGATTGAAAATGTATTCAGCATCTATACTTTCTCGAAATTTCAAGAAAACAAACACCTGATATAATAATTTCTTCTTTTCCACCAATCATTCAGTATTATCAGTTTTGCATGGATACAGAAACCATTCTTTCGACGTGATATAAATGCTTCACCTTGTAAATAATCGGTGAAAATTGAGTTGATTGTAAAACAAAGAGTGCACATGTTTTTCCCAAAAGAAAAGTCAAGGCGGTTCGAGTGAAAGTGGAAGATAAATTTCTACTTTTCATTCTTGTGATTAGAAGCTCATTCTCATAAGTATTTCAGCAATTCAAACTGATTCATTACATCCTATCAATATCTCTTATCAGTTATCACTATTACGTGTTTCCCTCTAAATGAACAAAAGAAAATAATAAGTGAAACGGAAAATGAGGATATGTGCTATCTATTAGATTAGAAAAAAAGCTTTTTCGACGTTTTTGTTTTTATGTTGCGAGCTAAAAGTGTCGATTCTGTCTGTAGAAGGTTTTCACTAAAAAGAAATTGTTTCTTCACTGTATGGTGGACCGTAAAACTGACTGAAAATGAACATACAGGTATTTACTGACTATTTTATATTTGCTTGTTTTTTTAATTCATTATGAGCGTTATTTTTTCCGTGGTATTTGAAATTTTTTCTGTATTTATACGAAAATTTATAATTTTACCGCCATTTCCAAATGTATTCATTTCGGCCACCCTGTTTTCAATGTACTAAGATAAATTCTTTTTTCAATCGTTGATTCTTTATGATTGACGTAAATTATTCGCTTGTATTCATCGGTGCATTAAGAGCAAACACTCCATTATACATGATCCAAATATATTTTTCTTATTCTAGATTCACTAATTTCGATATTATTTATTTTGGTCTCGTTTCTCTCGGGGCCGCACAAACATACGTTATCAGCCGATGCCAGCCAATACCTCCTAGATAGCTTAGTATTAGCTGGACGTAGTATCTAGGAGGTATTGGGCCAGCACGCATGTAAGCGCCCCCTTGTAACTTAGAGCAGTGTTTCTCAACCACCGGGCACTGACATCAGCCAAACCGGGCAATGAGTGATTCGCAGTTTCATTTTGCTTAATTTCTTGCTCATTAGTCGTGTGCATGGCCGAACCTTCCACTCACAAAAAAAAAATCAGCCGGGCCGCGGGCTTCCAAAAATTGAGAACTGAAGTAGCGGGATTAGATAAATATTTAATTCAGTGCCTTCACTACTCCTGCTCCTGGAGCACCAGAACTACTTGCTCCCCTCTTTATCTTCGTTCCCCTCAGTGTGAGAATCGTTGACGGTATTGATACTTAAAAAAAAAAAAAGCTGTGATAATGAAACTTCTGCCATCTGTCAAATAGAAACAAAACAGTTTTTTAGAAAAATTGATGAGTGGTTTTCAACAGTTGTGTGCATTGGCATACGTGGGGAAGGGGAGCCCTCCACACCCCATTCAGCTGAGATTACTTCCAGAATTGGTAAAGATTATCAGAATTAGTGAAATAAATAATTCCAGAATTGGTAAAGATTCCGAATTAAGGAGAGAAAAAAATCTAGAATTAATGAGAGAGAAATAATTTCAGAATTGATAAAATTCATAATTAACGAGAGGAAAAAAATCCCAGAATTGAAAATATATATATGTTTAGAGCAGTGATTCCCAACGTGGACATTAACGCCCACTGGGGAGCGATGGAATGTTCCAGGGGGGCGGTAGAAGCTACAGATTTAACATAGGATCCTGTGGGTTAGCTTGCATTGGGGGGCGATGGGAGAAAAGAATTTCTGAAGAAGGGGGCGATGTGTGCGTGGGACAAAAAAGGTTGGGAAACTATGGTTTAGAGAGAGAAATAGAGATATGTATGTTTTTTCACTCTTATTTACCGGCAAGTGCGGGGCCCGATGCGACCGCACCTGTCCAGCACCTCCTAGAAATAGATCACTGCCGGGCGGCTCTGGTCCACATGGTCACGTCACCCGGGAAAGTTTTTCGATACACACTCGGGCTACGGGACGGATACTAATCTGAAGAAATGAGATCAACGTCGAATTTGACGAAAGATGGCTGCTGACTAGCTTATCAGAATGTTTGGAATGATTGCGTGTAGATATAGTAATTCCTTATCAGAAGTTTAATGGGTCATATGATTGTTTGGGCACGTGATGATGTGTTTTGGTTATGGTCTCTTCGTCGGGTTTTTTCTGTTGTTGCGTTTGAACATATTGGCAGGTGCGAGGTTCCGTCAGAAAATAAGCGCGTCCACGAATTAGATGGAGGTTAAAGTTGAAATTCGACCGAAAGCTCGGAGCGCGTCCCCGAGCGAGGACACGCCACTCCTCAAAGGCACCACCGCCGATTCAATCCAAGAAGAAGAGGAGGAGGAGTGTAGCAACACCAGTACCAGAGCTCGTCGCCATCATCCAGTAAGTTTACTTGTACGTATAAATGGACGCACGTAAATACTGTGAATTTCGTTATGTAAAATTTTGGGGAGAATTAAATAGACATGTTAAATTGACGATAATGTTCAGAATTAGGGACCGTTTAATGTTAAGGAAACATTTTATTTTCCGGATATTATGCTGAGGTGAACTCGGAAAGAAGAGTCATCTTGTCTCCGCCGGGACTCGAACCATCACCTCCTAGAGGATAGAAGGCCTCTGCACTGTTTGCCATAAACGTCATTCAGACTACCTAGCAAGTTTGCCACATTTTGAAACACAGCATCCTATTTCGTTTCTTCTTATTTTGGCGTAGAATCTTCCTGATTGGCTCACAAATACCGCGTAGTGATTGGATGTGGGCATGGAGCATGATTGGCACGAGCAGGGAATTTTTTTTCCCCTGAATATTCTGAGGGCAAATGGACTGCTTACTGACGTCACAAGCTTAGTGTGGAGGCCTTCTATCTCTAGGAGGTTCTGCTCGAACCCAGGCCCTCTTGCATACCGGAGCCTGGGTTCGAGTCTCGGCGGAGACAAAATTACTTTTCTTTCCGAGTTCACCTCAGCATGATATCCAGAAAATAAAATGTTTCTTTGATTATCGTGGGCTGAGAAAAGCCATCTATCTCTTTAAACCGTCCCACCTGGGAGCCAATTCCTGAGGTTGAGAGGCTACTAATGTCTCTACTTCAGTGCCTCACGCCACAGTGCGTGAATAAGTAAGGCAGTGTGGTGTCTCCAGTGGTGTAGATGGTAGCATGCTTTCCCGGTATGCAAGAGGGCCTGGGTTCGAGTCCCGGTGGAGACAAGATGACTTTTCTTTCCGAGTTCATCTCGGCATAATATCCAGAAAATAAAATGTTCCCTTGATTACCTTGGGCTGGGAAAAAGCCATCTATCTCTCTTTCGATATTAGTTCAATATTAAAATATTGACGATTTAGCAATAGTATCTGTAGAAACATTGTTTTGAGGAAACGTTGACAGCATATGAGCATTGATTGCTTGCTTGCTTATATAATAAACTCTTCTCATGATCCCATAGTCTTAACACACTGGGACACTTTCAGAATTGTTGCATCACTCCTCGTGATTTGGCTAAACTTTGTGGGTCATTCAAGTATTACGCCAACATCGATTGGGGAGGGGTTCCAATTTGCTGACTTGATGACGGAGGGTGGGGGGGGGGTGCTTACGTCATCAACCACCCTTTATGAAGATATGAAATATTCTTAATGTTCGGTGCGCCAAAAATGGAAAAAAACTTTTGGTAGTTATTGGGCACCCGAACTAAACATTCTACTTATTGATAGGTTCCCCCCCCCTATCCCCTACAGAGCCACTTCTCTAAATGTTTCATGGCCAATGATCTCTAAATGTTTCATGGATCCTCCAAGTGCTCTAGAAATGTTTCTGGCCGCTTAAGAGCTCTGGACTGATGTCGCTGCCATACATAATGTTGGTGCCTATGACTGCATTTGCCGACGCGCAGACTTTTTTTGGTCTTTTTCACCAGTCAAGTGGTTGAGGCGGCATTTGCCGTCGCTGATATACATAATGGTATTTGCCGTCACGCAGACTTTTCTGTCTTTTTCACATCGATATGACAAAATAATTTGTCATACATATGCTGCCATCTCTGTACAGCCATCCTTCTACTTCATTATCTCATAACTAGATGGAGTTGACAATTATATTTCAAGTTCTGAGATTATTATTACTATTATCTTTGTCATACTTTGCAAAGCTGCATCCCCGTCGTTTTTGTTTCAATTTCCAACTCCCTTGCGAAGATGCATCTGTTTTATCACTCATATATCTTTTGGCAAAGGTTCAACTACTATGGTTCCACATAAACCCATCAACAGCATTTCTTTTAGTCACAGGACATTATGACCCCCCCCCCCCCCCCCCGCCTACTTTTGAGGTGTCATAGTACGTCTCGACACATTCGAGCTATAAAAAAATATTTTAATATTTCAAATTTCCAAGAAAAGGGGGAAAATCACGTGCATCTTGAAAAAAAAGTATGCACTGCGGGTAACGCTAGGAGAAATTAATTGGACAGTTGACTGGTTTCTCGGTGCTCTAAAACTGTGCCACATGTTACTCAAGGGATCTCTGAATGTGTCACAGTTCATTTAAATGTTCTGTAACAGTGTCGTGGGTTACTTACGTGATCTTTGAATGTGAAAGTGATCTTTGAGGCCTACTTCAGTGATCTGAAAATATACCACGAGCCACTCAGATGCTCTGGAATTGTACCATGGGTCATTTAAGCGATTTGTAAATGTGCAGCTTAGTTCATTTTTACAAAACTAGGTTTGAGGGATGCAAGCCACATCAGATAACCTTCAGGGCCACATTTGGTCTGTGGGTCAAGATTTTACTATATATGGCTTAAAGGGTGGGTCGCAAGGAATTGTTTTAAAGAGAAATTTTGAGTTCCTACCCTTCTAATAGCATTGAAATTAACAGAAATTGATTATAACAACATATAAAGGTATTTTCTTTCAAAATTTTAATTTTTTTAAAAATATTTTTGAATTAAAAAAATTTTATTTTCGTCTAAGGGGAGGAAGTACAGGACCCCCTATTCCCCCCCCCCTCCCTCGTACGTTTCCAATCCCACCAATATGTGTTAGGAGGTAGGGGGCAGTGATGACGAAATTTTGCTGACAAGGGAGGAGGGGGTCAAAAATGGCTAAACATTTGCTTACGTAATACTTGAACGGCCCTTTGATGAAGTGGAACTTCAGTAAATGAGCTTGTTATTCGAAGCACTTGTAAAAAATTTTACTATCATGTTTTTACTTATTTTATATTGAGGCTTGTATGTTTCCGAAATGATGCAAGGGGAAAAACCAGGGACCTCTCAAAATAACTGAAAGGCATCAATAATATACGTGTGCATACAACAGGGCTTGACGAATCCCAGGTGTCAAGTCACCGTGCCAACTAAAAAATTGGCATTGGTGCCTAAGCTTTTCTTCATCTGATTACTAAATTGGAGCCTATTTTATGATTTCATGACAGTGTCTTTTATCATAGGAAAAGTATATAAAGTCCTGAGAAAACATTATTTAGGATAGTTTTTTAGATTAAAACCACCCTTGGTTCTTGAAAAATTTAGGTGTCAGCTAAATTTTTTTCCATGTGTCAAGCCGTGACATACAATGCATTTATCAATTTAATCTTTCATTGGAATAAGTATAGAGAGATCCTTAAAAAAATGCTTGAACCCAGTCCCTTTTAAGACAGTCTCGCTGGCAGTGAGAGTATAGCGAACTGTTGGCTTTCTAGTTGTAATCACGTACGACTCGACAGACCAGTTGAATACTCAAAGTTATAGTTATTCATCTAAAATACATTGCAATATGATACTATACATACTACTCATATTACGAGAAATATTTCATTTATAAAGTCAAAATCTGTTGGAAAATTTTTTTTTTTCAATTTTGCAAGACATTGCTTCTTAATTAGACCAAAATTTGTTTTAAATTTATTATCATCTTGCAAAACACTTGTAAATCAAGCAACTTCGCAATCTGAAGTTTAAGTGCATATATGTTGCCAACTGCTATGATTTAGCAGTCATAATCACTGAAAAATGTCTAGACAGAGAGCAGAGAAAGTCTAGACAGACTTTTGGCTACGCCCATATTTTTAGTGACATTCTGGTGTAGCCTATACAATATTCCCTGTGTCTATCTACAGGTAGCAGCACCTCTTGGACATGAAGTAGGCTACCCAATAACATCACAAATGAGGCCACACGTACACACACTCACGAAACTCTCTAGCATGCACAGATTTTCCAGAGGAATTGATAAGGTTTTCATGGTGTTATAAGTTGAAAGAAAAGTTCTTTTAGACATCAATTTAAATTTGAAACGATAGATCAGAATAAAGCAGCAGCTGACAGACTATTTTCGCATAAGTACTAATCATTGGGTAGTCAGTGGTTGGAGAGCATTCAGCTTGTAGCTAAAGATCCATCGCCCATTAATGCTACTCAGAGATTCATGGCTGAGTCCAGCCACTAGAGAGCTAGGAGAAACATGCAGATACATGAACTCCATCAGATGACGGTTAGTATGCATGATATTCTTCATGAATATTAAGTTGAGAAATTATGCAATTAATTATTAATTTTATAAATATATTTTATTGCAGGATGTCAATTCATTTAATCCTAGCTGGCATGACAGCATCAATTCATTTGGTGATAGCTCTATTCAAAGCGCAGTATCAGTTACAGCTGGCGATCCAAACCTTGTGTCCCAGAAATATGAAGTAAGTATGCAGTTAATAAAAAACCTTCTTAGTTCATCGTGAAATAAAACTACTGACCAGATTTCATGAATTTCAGAGATTTCGACCCAGCGGATTTCTCTATGTAACCTTTTAACCCCCCTTGTATCCTCCTTAGAGATAAAATTTCCAAAAAGCCCTTCTTGGTTAGTCTTCACATCATGAGATAAAACTTCTGACCAAATTTCATGAATATAGCTTCAGTAGTTTTAGCTCAGCATGATTTCTCTACACTACTTTTGTACCCTGTTTTAACCACTTTAGGGATCAAATTTAAAAAAAAAACCTTTCTTAGTGAGTCTTTACATATCATGGAACAAAACTGTTGACCAGATTTGATATTTATATATAGCTTCAGTGGTTTCGGCTCAGTCATGATGAATCAGTCAGTCAGGACATGTTATTTTATATATATAGATGACACATGACCATTGTAAATTTTATACTGGTTTGTTTCGCCATTCTGTTGAATATTTTTCCCGTTACAAGTTCCTAAAAATGAGCAATAACTGTAGTTACTTCAGCACCTCATGTCAGTGCGTGAAATAAAGAAGGCAAGGTTGTGTCTTCTCCAATAGTGTTGATGATAGCATGCTTATCCAGTTTGGGCCTGAGTTTGTGTCCCAGCAGAGACCAGATGTTTTTCTTTCTGAGTTCACCTCAGCATAATATCCAGAAAATCTGTTTTCTTGAACTGTAGTTATGTTAAACCCATTACATAAGGCTCACAAATATTTTTCAATGTGGTTTTTTCACTGCAATGATTATTCTATAAATCAATTACTTGGTTTTTCTTTGTATATGCCATCTAAGTTACGTATTTTTGGAATCTTCTTTCAAATTTTGTTTCGTTATTTATATTACACCATCACTATGTTTTTCATGAACTAAATTTTTTCCATTTCAGAGTCTTGATTACGACATATGTGAAAATGTTGTATTCTTAGAAGAACAAAGAAGGCGATCCTCAAAGGTAAATTCTTTGAAAACAATTTTTTTTTCAACCTCACCTTAACTTAGTATTAAGTTAGTATTTTAAAATTGAACAAATTTTCTTTTTCATAAAGAATAAGTAGATTTAATAGATATTAGGAAATATAATATATAATAATATAATCCTATAAAATAATTGCAGGATTTGCATGACTAAACTTATCTTTTGTTCTGAGCTATCAGCAACATTGGCAGAGGTAGACTTGAAGGTGTCTGGGGGGAAGGGGGGTGATGCAAAGTTCCCAGCGACCTGGAAAGTCAGAAAAGCAAAACATGGCGAGGAAAAATATAAAATGTTTGGCAAAGGTTGAGGAAACGTTTTTTGAATGGAAAAACACTTTAAAAACAAAAATTCAAAATTGGGAAGGTTCCGATTTTGAATTATATTTTTTTCTTCTGGTGTTTTAGTCAAGGAAATGATCAAGCAGATTTTGTTGGAAACCCTGTGCCTACATATAGGTCACCTGTACACATCTTTGATGGTGGGGGAGACAATGCCCTTCCACCCCATATCTCAGCCCGTGATCATCAGCATCTGTAATTATTCATCATACTCATGACATTCAAATAATGAAACTTAAAGAATATCTTAATACACAAAATTCAAGGCATTTTTAAACCCCCTTTAAAACACCAAAAATCTCTGCAAAGCTTTTAGTGCAGAGTCACTGTGTTCATAAAAGTGATTCATCAGCAGAGATCCACGTGATCTTGCGAACTGAAAATCATATTCGAAAAGGATGAAACAATAATTAAAATAGTTCTGCTTAAGATGGGTACCATTCGGACGGTACCATTGGAGACACTGTAACTTAATTACTTAAACGCTTAATGTACAGTTGTGTAAATTGACGCTGTTAACTTGAATACTTGTACGTAACATACCAGCTTGCTTTGTTCCTACAAATTACACATATTGTGAAAACCTTGAATCAAACTTTCTCTTATCAAAGAGATAATTTCACTTGTTAGATAAATACTGCAGCCTACTGTCCATCAACACTAACAATTTAAACTAATTCAAAGGGTCCAAATTACTTTCGCCTGTTAAATAAGTTTTTTGTGTTACATTTTTTTCATTGTCATTAACCAGATATTTGCTCCCAAGTTCAAGCTTTTTCACCAGGCTTTGTTTACTGTAACTCAGATTACTCACAAAAAAAAAACACTTGTAAGACAAATTAGGATATCACACATATATGATAATAAACATGAATGTGCTAGGCTTAAGGTGTTCCAAAAATTTTCAAAACCATTTGCTAATGTTATTCAAGCATGCATAAAGCCTTTTTTTTTCCTAATTCTATCAACCAAAGCAATTTCTTAAGCATGCTTTTGAGGATTAATACCAATATTTTGGTAGATTGATTGTAGTAAATTGATATTCTTTCCGAATGTTTGTGCATTTTGTATGATTTTCATTAATATGAGTCTGGCGCAGTTTCACTAAGATTAGTCAGATCTTCAGGACTCTGTATAATCGTTAAAATAATTTTTTCATTATAAATTCTATACTGCTATCTAATGCATTTTATTGTTGCACATATCTTTTTCAGAGCTCGCAAAACGAGAGGAGTTGTCTCTGTGGTGGACTGGTGGACGTATGTTTTATTATAATTCAAAACATTTTTTTTTATTCATTCTTACTGAAAAGCTTTTTCAACATTGTTTATCAATTATGCAATCATTTTTCGTATATTGAATGTTTCATTCAAACTCAAATTTCACTAGTAATGAGGTAGAAAGAATGAGTTTTTATAAAGGCAGTCTAAATGCTAATTTGTGTTATGCAAAGCTGTAACTAGCCAACATACCCCTGAAAAAATAATGCAAAAATGTTGAATGGTTTTATTGTCAATTTTACAACTATCTATTTGTGAATTTTTTCCATTCACTGTCATTTTTACACTCCTTCTGACATTTTACTGGGTTCAGCTGCGCATGTAGCTCACATACCTATAGTAGCCAGATCATGCTACTACTAAACCACATATGTATCTTGTCTATATTCCTCTGCGGAATTTCTAACGAATTAGTGCACGTTCATGTTGTGAAGCTAACGTGAAACTTGTTTCTGTGTAATGCTTGTTGTAGTGTTGCCATCTACCACATATTTTTTCAACTATGAGCGGAGTGATGAAATTGGGACATCTTGAAAAATCTTTCTCCAAGAGAATTATAGTGACAAGTTTTGTTTGGGCAAAGCAGCCTATAGGGATGTGTGATAGGTGAAGCTGTAGTCTTTATAATCAAAAATATTAATTCAAAAATAATTTTGTATAGAAAAAAAGTTTTTGCTCCAAAATCATGGAAATGTTCAGAATATTCTGAAATAATATAACAAATTATCATAAAACTTTGGTTTCACAAGGGAACCCAAGATTATTTTTGCACTTAACGCCATGACCAGTAAGGGCTGCCCTGAGTTTAAGTACTAAGTTGGCCACTTGGTATCATTATGATGCATAGTATACACTTTCTGTCGAAACCTGTATCTATGTTGACAGTCTACTGAATTTGAAGCTACTTCATCTACTTCACCATGCACAAACTCTGGCCATATTGACCTCAATATACTGCCATTAACAAGTTAGGTTGCAAATGAAAACACTATCGGTTGTTTTCTCAAGCTTGTTAGGGAAAAATATCTTGTTCTGTATTCTTTCCCCTGTTTGAACTTGGGACCTGATGACATCCTTCTTAGTGGTAGACAAGCTTATTACCACCATGCCACTCTGGCTTAAAAAATTTCACTTGCCAAAACCTGGGAATGAACAAAACAAGTTTTCATTCCCAGATTTTAGCGTTGAAGCTGAAAAACATAGATATTTTTAAATTTCATAATAAATCACTTGTGCTTACTAAATATTGAAAAATAATTCGATTTCATTAACCTTTGATAACCCGAAACTGAAACCGGGACAAACAGGCATCCGGAAAGCACTTTTTGGGACAATGCATTCATTCGCAAAAACCGGGACATCTGGCCACATGTGAAGTGTGCTTCACACACCTTAAACCAGCCCTGTATATGCTTTAGCTAAGCAAAGTTTGGGCACGTTTATTTAATTTTTTTTAAGCATTTCGTTTTGTCTCTTGTCATAAATATTCCTTCATTTTAAATTTGATTATATTTTTCCACACACAGAAACCTAGTGCTGTCCGATGTATGAGATGGGTTGCAATACTTGTCATTGGAATATTGACAGCTCTTACTGGATGTGTTATAACGATAACCATAGATTACATTGCTGGGCTGAAGTTTTCATTTTTGAAAAAAAGTATCCTTTTTTTTCTTCAAAATAAACTGCATAAGACATGATTTGAATATTTATTTTTATATATTTTTAATCGGGCGTATCAAATTTTTTATATACTGTGAAACTTGTACGAAATGGAACATCAAGAGACTGAAATAACATTCCATTTTAGACAAATTTCCATTTTGCAAAGGTGCAAATCAATGCATTAATCATTGAATAGACTACGCTTTGATTCCATTTAAGACAGGTTTCTGTTTCATGCAGTGTCCGTTTAGACAGATTTCACTGCATTTAACTTCAGTGTTTTGTCTTCTCCTGAATTGGGATAGTTATACTTGTATTAATTTACAACATATATTTATTGGGATCTGAGTGTAAAAAAAAAAAAAAGAGTTCAGTATTCAGTAATGAACATTGTGGAATTATATTAAGAATTATTTATCATATCACTGATATTTTTCTGAGATTTTTGTTCTTTTTTTAATGTGTTTGTAAGATTTTCTTTGACACATTCCTTTAGAGGTTGATGAATGTCATGATTATGCTTGTTTGATCAGCCCATTCGGGTATTGGATATTGTTTTGCTCATTGGCAGTAGCAGTTGGTTCAATGCTTGTTACTTACATTGCTGTAAGTTTCCTTCTTTCTCCTGTCTTTCATTCTTAAAAAGTATTAATGCTAGTTGTTATTAACTCACACTTTTAACAGGTGATGAATCATCTATTACAGTTTGTTTTATGTAATTTATTATTAGCATTTATTATTTTTATTACGTATATATCAGCACACAATTGGTTTAATATTCATTTACATATTTACTATATAAAATTGATTTAACATACAGGGTGTCCAGTTCAAATGTGTCTATTTTTGAGCAGTTCTTATATTTTACAAGAAGTTCAAAAGGATAAGAAATGTATTTAAATAGAAAGCAACACTCAAAACGTTTTTATAATGAAATCAGTGCATTTCTCTCCATATGTGATCCTTTTGTTGCACCAGTGAAAAATGGTCCAGTGCATACTGGGCGATTCAGAAAAGATAAGAAAAACTTTAAGAGGTGATAGTACACACCAATACAAACAATTTTCATTAAAGAATGCGTGGTCTAACATGAAACACAAATACATTACTGTGTTTCGAAACGGCCGCTCCGCAAATGTTAAAACAGCATTCCTGTTGAAATTTATCGGGAGAAAAATAATACCATTCATGCAAATGTAACCTGGGGAAGAAGAAGAAACCATATGCAAATCTGCGTCACAGTGAATAAAAGGTGTGGATTCAGTATAACTGAAGTGTACCATATTATCCTGTACATTACAACTGTTAGAATGGTTGCATGCTGGAATAGCTTCACAGGGCTAGCATCCGCTCCTTTTACTGACTGTGATGCAGATTTGCATACAGTTTCTTTTTCTTCTCTAGGTTATATTTGCATGCATGGTGTTCTTTTTTTCTCCCAATAAATTTCAACAGAAATGCCATTTTAATGTTTGTGGAGTGACCCTTTTGAAACACGCTAGCATGCTTGTGTTTCATGTTAGACCATGCATTCTTTGATGGAAATTGTTTGTATTGGTGTATACTAACATCTTTTTTAAAGTTTTTCTTATCTTTTCTAAATTACCCTGTATACAGGGAGAGCTCTTTCACTTTATATTAATTTTGAGATTCTTTCTTTCCACTTCAAAAATTTGCATAAAGGTTTTTCAAGTCCCAAATTTGGCAATCGTACATATCAATCTTGTTTGACACATGGAATGTTGCTTTTGCTGAAAGAATTATCCTAGAGAGGAAATCAGGATCATCGTCGATGAGAGCTAATCATAATTGGGTTTTCGATGTCAAAAACGTAAATGAATGCTTTTGGCTGATGTTTTGAACACAATAGGTATATAACATGATGAGAAAATGTAATTTTTTCATCGTGTTATATACCTATTTTATATATAATGTTTTATTGTTATGTTATATACAATGTGTGTTTTATTTTTAAACAATAATTAAAATAAAATATTAATTACAATTTGTAATTTTGAATTTTTGTGACATAAAAAGAGTCAGTATTGAAACAGTCAAATGTCAATGTTCTTAAATAGTATTTTTTTCAACCTGATAGATGTGTCAAATAACAAAAAACTTATTTAAATTAAAGTTTTTTTTATATTTTGAATTATAGTTACTGAGTATAAAATAGCCTATATAAATCAATCAATAATATCAAAATATCTAATCTGCCCAAAATTTTATTCCATATAAAAAATTCATTGATGTATCCTATCATTCAATCCGGGTTCTGCTTTATATATATGCAGAAGTCGGCGACGATCGGTCTAAAATTTTGGATTTGTATGAAGAACAATCATACACACATACAGACATGATTTCACATTTATATACAGTAAAACCTTCCAACAATGGCCACTAACGAGCCTGTGAAAATGTGGCTGCTATTCGGAGATGGCCATTATTAGGGAAGTGGCCATTTTATTTTTGGACCAAAAATTAAAATCCTTGATCTATATAACATGTAAAATAATAATATTCATTTTGTAATTCATTACAATAATTATATAATTGATTATATTCAAATATATGCTAATACATGATGATTATATTGATAATATTATAATAGATTAATCTATCTACAGTGCTATTTTAGCATCCTAAAATTTAGGCTTGCAGTGAGGATAGAACACAGCAGAAACAACTTAGTGAGAAAAACTGATAGGGACCAAGATGGCGTGTTCTAGCAACCCCAAACAGTTCTTTGTTACCACTCCAAGATAAACTAGACAATACCTGCTAAACTCATGACACGCTGGCTAAATGTGACCTTTGGTGTCATCTGATGTGATCTGCAATCTCAAACCTAATTCTGTAAGAATTAACTAAGCAGCACATTCTCAGATCACTGCAATCATCCACAGCACATTTAAAAATCATTTAAGTGACCTGGGTGCTGTTCCAGATCACTTATGTGACCCGCGGCACATTCCCACTTCAATTAAGTGGACTGCAGCACATTTTAGATCATTTAGGTGATCTTTAAATGCAACTATAGGGCACTTGGTGGCCGCTTTCCTTCTCCATTGCTACATAATTTATTTTCCCCCATAGAGTTCGGGGAAGGATAAAACTCCCTTGAAAATTATTTTTCTCATAGTGGTATAAGTATTTTTTTTCCCCGACTCCCATGTCCAAAGTGGCTGTTGTTCGGAGGTTACTTGTAATGTTAAGTCTATGGGGCGCGTTCGGTTCCAACAAAACGTGGCTGTTATTCGGAGATTGCTGTTGTTCAGAGGAGGCCGTTAGGGAAAGTTTTACTGTATAAGATCAACCAATATATTTTTTTCAAAATTTTGTTTAGGAGAGTTTAAAAAGTAGTAAAACAATAGTATTACTTTTCTTATATGTAGGTATTTAAATCAGAATTTGATTATTTCATAAAAGTTTTTTCTCCGTGAGCTTTCTAGGTTTTTATTTATTTATTTATTTTTATGATGATGAATAATTTTCTGTTTCAGCCTGTGGCAGCTGGTAGTGGTATACCAGTCATAAAATGTTATCTGAATGGCGTCAAGGTGCCGGAAGTAGTCAGGTTGAAAACATTGATTATCAAAGCTATTGGTGTTATTTCATCTGTTGTTGGTGGGATGGCAGTTGGAAAAGTGAGCTTTTATTTGTTTATTCTTTTCTGTTACCATGTTTTTCATTAAGCACCGAATGATTCTATCCCAGTGGTTTTTAACCTTTTCCATCCCATGTTACACAACTTAATGCTAAAGTTCTGTGACATATCTGAAAGCAATTTTTTTTTAATAATTTAAATTCAGTTTTGTGTTCAGTTCCCTAAAAATAATCATCAGTTGCTGTACAAATGATTGAGAATCAAGTCAGGATTATACAAAATGAAAATTTCTTCTTTTAAATATTTATTATAATTCTAGGAAGGTCCAATGATCCATTGTGGTGCAGTTATTGCTGCTGGTGTGTCACAAGGAAAGTCCACTACAATCAGAAAAGATTGTAAAGTAAGTGTAAAATGTTATAGTATATTTGTTAGTGTGTAATTATGAAACTCGATAACTATTAAGTACTTCATGTTCAATCTTTTGGCAACAAATTTGGATTATTTGTATTTGACAAATCAGGATAAATCTAGTAAACTTGTCCTCACCTATATTATTATTATGATTCACCTTCAACTTCTATGTTCAATTTTTCTCAATCTTCTAATGATATTTTGTTATAAATGGGGTTTTTTTCCAAGTTGCAGTGGAAATCAATTTTCTTTTTAATTCAAGTCTAGTATTTCATAGTCATATGCACATTTCTACTGAGAGAGCAAGGTAGCTAGTTCCCGCATGAATGAAAGTTTTGTTCTATTTTAAACAGATGTGTGAAATGTTCAGGGAAGATCATGAAAAGCGAGATTTTGTATCAGCCGGTGCTGCAGCAGGTGTTGCTGCTGCTTTTGGAGCTCCAGTTGGTGAGTATTTTCTGAGAGAAAATTATTTTGTTCCCTTTATTATGATTAATCATATGTTCTTAATTTCAATAAGCTGCACCAAGCTATTTCTATAATATTTGAATGAACAAAGTAGTTATCGTAAAAGTTTAAGCTAATATGCAACATAATTTATGTTTATTATATATATAGAGTTTGTCATGTTGCTCTTTGCGAAAGAAACAAAAATTTGTGCAAAATTAATATCATTGTGTAATTGTGTTTCTTTAATTTCATCTTTTCCATGTGGTATGTTTTCCTTCACATATTCTTTGTTAAATCACTTCCATATTCAGAGAGAGAAAAGTAAATGGCAAAAGCACTGGTGCTGTTCACTTTTTCATTAAAAAAATATATACACAAAAAGGAAATTATTTGAAGGAAAAAATATAGGATAGAATTTATGCAAGAGTGAAATAGAACCAATGCAGTGGGTCGTCATCAGGGAGAACCCCATGCATATAACATGGGGAATGTTAAACTTAAAAAGAGTAGGTGTTTGGGGTTGGCATTTTTAGTGCAATTAGGCATATCCACACCTCAGAAACACCTGCTCTTTTCGAACCATGCATGAGGTTTCCTATGATGGCACCCACTGCATAGGTTCTATTTCACTGTTGCATAAATTCTACCTTGTGTTATTTTCTTCAAATAATTTCCCTTTTGTGTGTATATCTACACATTTGAATCCCGTTAAGACAGGAGAAATCATTTCATTATAACAAAATTTTATTATAAAGGAATTACATGTTTTTGCATTGTTTGTATGTAAACTTATGTGGGAATTAGAAAAGTGTTACTTAAAATGAAATTTTTTCTATAATGGTATTCAACTTTATATATAATCCTTATGACTTTTCTTCTTCAAATAGGTGGAGTTCTTTTCAGTTTAGAAGAGGGTGCCAGCTTTTGGAATCAGTCCTTGACCTGGAGAATAGTAAGTTTTTTTGAAGACTAAATCTTTTATAATGTTAAATGTTAGCAATGCAAAGGTAACAGCATCCAAATCAGATAGAAAATTATTTTGCAGATATACCACACATGCAAATTTTTATTCTTAACACAGTAGAGCCTCATTATAACAGACTAATAAGGGCTGAAAGTTGTCAGTTTTAATGAAAGTCTAGTTGATAACAAATAATTCTCATAAGGGTATAATGCAACAAGGTATACATCAGAGCTTGACAAATTGAAAAATTATTTAGGTGCCAATCCAATTATCTAGAAATCGTGCATGGTACTTTGCTCAAGAAAAATGGTCCTAAATAATGCTTTCCCTTACTTTTCCCATATTAAAAGATGTAGCGTAATGAACTCAGAAAATTTTTTGTCACCTGTAGACTCAAAATTTAGAAATTTACTCCAATTTAGTAACCACATTTAGAAAATTTTAGGTGCCAATACCAGCTGAAAAAGGGTGGCCATAAATAAAATGATGCCAAATACAGTAAAACCTGTCTTCAATGGAAAAAAAATCTTGGTCCCATGATTGGTATCCCAATCTTGGTACACAATTGCTGGTGCACATTAAAAAACCTGAATGGAAAGGAAAATTGTATGCTCTTAATTTAAAATTTCATACAAACACTACGAATGTTTCCAGAATCAATTCTCCAAGGGAATCACACAAAATGTTGAAGTGCTCTACCGAAAATTTTTTATGCAATCTCTACTTGCCAATGCGAGTTTCTGCATCATCCGCCCCCTACATTAGCAAAAACTGTTTCTGTACTTGATGATGCTGTGATTTTAATAAGCCATATGTGATATAAGGCAGCTATTTCCTCAAATCATTACAAAATCTTTCAGAAAAGCAGGCTTTTCTATGAGAGAAATCAGTGCAAAGTTGAATTTCAAAATGATATATGACTTACAAAATTGCATGCAAGCTGCGCTTTCCGTGATCGCAGTGCTGGGGATTCATAAACGTTGAACACAACATACAAACTGAACCTGGCATGACAAATATAGACACTCATTGAAAATTTTAGACAAAGTCAAAAAGAAGAGGATGAAGATGAGATGTCATTTTCAAAAGAAAAAACAGTGTAAGGTGTAGTTTTATACAGATGCTGTCAAAACCTTCAATGAACTGCAGAAACTTTGCTTTATAGCATAATTAGCCGGCATTTTTCTTATGATTTCTGAAAGAAAACTGTTTGCTGAAAGTCAAGCATCAAAGGGTGTGAACTGTATATAGTTATTGTTCTGTTATTGACCACTGGGAAAAATGAAAATTTATTTACAGTAGTGTTTTTAATTTTTCACTCACTATTTAGCAGTGCGAATACTTAAATGTGTGTAATGGACTGTATATAATGTATTGTTGAAGTAAAATACAGTATGTTTGTACAGTCGACCCCCCCCCCCTTATTCGCGGTATCCATATTTGCAGTTTCCGTATTCGCAGGGGGTTTTTTCCTTTAGTGGAAAAAAAATTTTGGCAACACACACAAATCATCATACACGTGTTTTGTTTACAAAATTTGAGTTGTGTGTGTTTAGGATGACACATTTTTTGATGACTTCTAATGTCATTACCATCATCACTAGAACCGTGGCAGCTCTTAAAAGAGAAACAGTCACCTCGGGTTTGCTTAACCTTTGGCCACAATGTGCGCTCGAGGACACAACCAGTTCTACAGAGCCAACTGAAGAGATTTTAAAAGACATTGTCACTGAGAAAAACAGGTGGGTGGAGAAGAGTTCAATGATATGGATGTAGAAAAAGGCGAACAGCTAAATTAATAGCAATTCAGAGGCATTGACCATGGAGGAATTAATGCAGCTGACTGGTCCTGAAACTGAAGCAGTACCAGATGAAGAAGATCAGGATAAAGAAGTGGAAGACAAGTTCGCCATGAGTAACATAGCGGAAGGACGTTTGAAGTTCAAATCAGCAATAGATTATTTTCATGACAGATCCCTCCATGTTGCATTCTTCACATGTAGAAAAATTGGTAGAGGAAGCCTTGCTAACATACTTCAACATACTTGATGATACGAAGAAGAAACGGCAAACAGAAATCACAATGTTCTTTCAGAAAACATCACGACAATCACTACACCCTCTTTTACATTCCCTTCTACCCTCTGCGTCACCCTGCTCTTTCCATGATGTTCAATAAACGAGATACAATTTATTTCGGTTATTCACGGATTTTCTGTATTTACGACCACCCCCAGGAAATAACCAGCGAAATATGAGGGGGCTGTATTTTTAATATATAATGAATAGTATCAAGTGATAAATATTTAATAATTAATTATTACTTACTAATTAATGATTACTTTATTTTAAATTATTTATTCATTTTTATTTCATTTCAATTTTTTTGATATTGTTACCTACTTTTCCACATTATGTCAGTTGAACCTCTATTAAGCGGAAACCTGTGTTCAATGAAAAAAATCTTGGTCTGTCCCTTGCGATTTTGTTAAAGACAGGTTTTAACTGTATAACTAAAATACAGCAGCCCTATATAAAAGTATATATTATGAAGGAAAAAAAACAATAATTAATGCTATATAATACACTGCCCATAAAAAATATTATAGTTGTGTTATCTAAGTATAAATAGCTTTATCGATTTATCCCATTTTATATTAATTATTTTTAAACATATCAATTTTGTTGGAATTCATGACCCCAGAGGATGAGCTATTCCATTTATTAACAAGCCTATTGGAGAAAACTTCCTGTGACACCACCACCTAGAATTGTCCCTTACAAATTGATATTGGTGTCCCCTTGTCAAAGTAGTTGATTGATGATGTATTAATAACTCGTGGTCCATTTTATTGATCCTGTTAAAATTTTTAAACACTTCAATCTTATCCTCCCTCCTCGATATCTCTCCTCCAATGTAAACATGTGCAAAAAATCAAGTCTCTCTCCATAGCTTATGTCCCGTGTGGCTCTTCTTTGCACCCCCACCCCCCGATGAAGTCTATGTCCCTCGGTGTGTATTTTCTCCAAAACATCACAGCATACTCCATTCCAATGCGAGCTAAGCCTTGAAAAAGCAGAAAAATGACTTTAGAAGAGAGCGAAAATACCTTATTTTGAACAAAAAATAACAAAACCGAGCATTTTATTCACTTTTTTGACCACCGCTAAATGACCTTATCTTTATTACAGAGCTGGTTTTCATCAGGATGTGTTGGTGCATTATCAAAAATAACCAGGGCTTTTACTTCATCGTCTGGAATTTTTAAATGTCCAATCTGGTGTTTCTTAATCACTGGTACATCTTTTGCATGAAACCAACCATTTGTCGTTTCAGTTGTAAACCATGCATTGCAAGAACTATGATAGGGAATTTTTTTAAGCGTCCATTATAATGAGGTTCTACTGTAATCTGAATTTAATTTTTTATAATTGTAAGATGAAAGACAGTATCCTCATAAACATAAGAAAAAGAACCTTTCAAATACTTATAATTTGTCAAAGAATATTTTCTTAAAAAAATAATTTTAAAAGATTTATCTTGTGTTCAATTAAGATAAATTAATTAAAATTGCATTATATGAAAAACTAGGAAAAAATTTTTCTTAATAAGTTTTTATTATGATTCACATTCTTTGATATATGCTCATGCATTCAAAATATATCTTATCCAATGAAGTATTTCTTGTGACTGAGTTAACTATTTAATTCATAAAACCCTTGTCATTTTATTTATTTTTACAGTTCTTTTGCTCAATGGTGTCATTTTTTACGTTGAATTTGGTACTGAGTGTTTACTTTGGACAGAGTGGTGACCTATCATATTCTGGACTCATAAACTTTGGAAGATTTGATGTAAGGATAAAGAAGTTAACATCCATTACTTAATATTTCATTCAATTTTCGAACGTGCCAATTTTTGTGAACTATAGTTATGTGATAGCATTTGTTGTTCAAAAGCTTTTATTGTAGTTTTAGGGGGGGGGGGGGTATCTTCCATTGAAAATTTTTATAAAAATATTTCAGAATTATTTTATTTTAAAAAATATCAATCTAATTTAGAGTGAGAACTACTATTGCTATGACATTTATGATATTTATAAGAGCATAATAAGAACATCACTTTTAAATATAGAATGTTCAAAGTTTCACTTTTAATTATGATACAATTTTCAATTGCTCTCATAAGCCATGAACCAGTCTTATGCAGTTATATTTTTTTGTTATCAGAATATTGCCTACAGTGTTGAAGAACTTCCATTATATTTTATCATGGGGATTTTAGGTAAGCACACCGTGACGTCTTTTTTCTTTCTATGTGTTAGTGCAGTCGAATCTCATAACAAACTCTAAGAGACCGGAGAAATTACTTCCTTGTAACGAACATTTGTTATAAAGGAGTTTCAGTTTTTTACATTGTTCCTATGTAAATTTATCTGGGGGGACTAGAAAAGCATTCGTTAAAATGGGATTTTAGCTATAACGGTATTTGTTAAAATGGGATTTGGCTGTATTTCTATGATTATGCAGCTGTGTGTTTCTTGTAATTTAAAAACACCAAAATTATTTTTGGATTTCACTAATGATCTTGACTGTTTTGTTTATATAATGGAAATAATGTAGGATACATGATATGGTTATACATTTTGTTTTTCATTCCAAATACATATTATTGCTTAAATTCTATTTTATTATCATAATATATATCATGAAATCATGCAACTTGACAACCAAGTGGTTAGCTCACCAAGTATATGAAAAACATATTTTTTTCACTTTGGTGAATATATTCAAAACTTGTGTGGATTTTTTCTACTTTTCTTATTCTTGAAGCTTATTTTCCAATGTGAACATAAAATTTAATTTAAAATATTTAACAACTCGTACTTGAAGTTTGCTAATTAATAAAATCTATTATTATTCAGCTTTTATGCACAATATATTTTGATGTAATTTAAAGCAATAAAATATTAAACTTTTTTTATATAATTTTTAGGTGGTCTGTTGGGAGCATTTTACAACATGATCAATTACAAATTGACTGTATTCAGATTAAGGTAAAACTTCAAGAATGCTAAATTGATTTTGTAAGTTCAGTGAACATACACTGAACTCTATACTCCATTGAACTCTATATCGTAAAACCCAATTATTTAAATTAATCATAAAATCTGGTTATTTCTGTTTTTTTTTTTTTTTTTTTTTTTTTTTTTTTTTTTTTTTTTTTTTTTTGTGTATTTGGGCGATAAATAATTTTTATTAATTGGGATCAACATTATTCAATATTCTAACTTTCTACAACTTAAACTGATTGTATTTTTGTAACTTTTTTTGGAAAAGGGTGGGATAGAGATTTCTAAATAATATATTGAATTGTACATTATTGGTGCAAGTTTTTGAAGATTTTTCATACATTAAGAGCAAAGCATTCTTTCTCTTAATAGGTACATTAAGGATAAAAGTGCAAAAGTAATAGAAGCTGTTGTTGTTTGTATTGTTGGTGTTGCTGTAGCATATTTAACAACTGTGTTACTGAAAAGCTGTCAAAATATTGGAAAAGATCCCATAAAGTATCCAATCCAGGTAAAATTTTGTATACTTGGGAAAATAACATGAACTCTATTACTAGTGATCTGTGTAGATTCTGTTATGGAACTTGTTAGAAAATAGCTTGACTGATTATTTTCCTTTTTCTTTACAAGTTGTTGCCAATAATTTTGACAAAATTAATGTTAAAAAAATGACTGGAATGTTTAGTTATATAGAGTACAAAAGAAATGATGAAAATCATTTGAATTGGGGAATAATATTTGTTACTAATGGTTTGATCAGTTCACAAGCTGTTCAGACTGGTGATATCAGCATACATTTACAATTAGCCAGCCCAATGATATGCCTTAATCTATGGAGATTTCAAGTGTCCTTCTAATTTTTGAATGAGATTAACATTATCCTGTGGAATATGTCAGTGTTGTTTTAACCCTCCAACAGATACTTACATTGCATGAAAAATGCAAGCATATGCCATTTTCACTTCAAAATATTGATGGCAGCACCATTACAATGTGGAAAAAATAGAACATAACTCTGAAAACATGAATATATCAGGGTCATACATACACTCAGAACACATATTCCGGCATGTGCTACTTCATTATCAATTCTGGACAGAAATGTGTACGAGTTGCATTGTAAGGTAGTTTTTCGTCCCTCGTGCATGTTAAGGTTTATGAAAATACATTGAACTTTGGTTAACAAGCTTAATTCATTCCGTGAACGTGCTCGTTATTTGAATCAAACTTCCCCATAAGAAATAATTGAAACTCTTGTTTGACTTTGAAAAATAACCTATCTGATGACTCTTGCTTTTGCCTCTTTTTTATGATTTCTCAGAAATAAAAAAATTGCATTGTTGTTGGGCAAATTAATTTCTCGCACTAGTGCCATAACTAGGCAGGTGCACCCATACAGGCCTCCCACTTGGAGGGAGGCCTAAATGGGCCATTCTCTGTGCCCGGGCATAATGCAAATTCTTGCACAGGGCACAGGAATGGCTAGTTATGCCACTGCATGTCTGTGCACAGAAGTTTATATTTTTCAAATGGCTGTTTTAGACTAACTTCCATTCCAGTAATCCAGCCATTTCAATAATCTGACACACTTTGGTCTGATGTGTGCCGGATTAGCGGGAGTGTACTGTAATTTAATGAAGTTTTTCAAGAACCTTTTTTCAAGGTCTTTTTTCTTATTGTGCTTTTCCCCATTTTGATTGTAGATGTCATGCAAAGAATGGGAATACAATGCATTTGGAGCTATTTGGTTTCAAACTCCAGAAGCAAGTTTGAGGAGTCTCTTTCATGATGAGAAAGGTAATGTTCCATTATTATTTGCCAAATATATCTATTTAATATAGATACACATATCAAATAATTGTAAATAACTATATTCAAATGCAAGAAATACTCTTATACAATGATAATTGGCTGACAAAGTAATTCATTCAGAAATCACATTCGTTGGCTGAAACACGATTTCCCATAAGTTTCTATGGAGGAATATTTCATCCTTTCCAAGTAATGGCCCAAAATTTGGAAATAATTTTTATTAAACATTAAGAAGCACTGTGAAAATACAAAAACTGAAGCTTTGCAATTCGATAAAGAAGAATTTACAGGACTAAACATCTTTTTATTTTACACTATGTAGATTATCTAGTCGAGTCCACAGAATTCCCAAACTCTTCTGTGTGAAGCCAAGAGGCTTGCACTGAAAACATCCAGTCTGGGCTCTTTAATTTTTTAATGCATTTATTATTAGCCTAATTTTTAGTAATTAATAATAATTTCAAGTTAGCTTAATCTTAGCAACTACATTTTGAAAATTTTAGACTCTAATCCCAATTTATGAGTCGCCATGGCACCAGGAATTTGTCTAGCCCTGGTATGCACTCATACTTATGTGTTTGATATCTGATGAAGAAATGTCACAGATATTACCAACAACTAGGCAAATCAATAACAGCATGGAGGTGGATTCTGATGTGCCAATTATATAAGTTGATGACTTTAATGTAGATGCTAGATTAAGTTCACAAGCATGAAAACAACCTGCATGAGAAACTCTTCAATTCAGATTATACACCCATTACATCACCCACTACGTTGAGGTTCGCTATTAAAAATTTGACATTCATGCAAAACCAATCTTGGTCTTCCACCATTTGCGTCATACTTCTCTGATCATAGACCAGTGAACCATATATAGTAAATTGAAGTCTATACATTGAGAATGTCATTTATTTATTAAAGGTTTCACAAAAAAACTTAAATATGTGGGATTTTTAAATGTTAATTTTTGCAGAATTTTGTAGCATTAAATATCTAATTCCAGATGTGATAGTACTTAATAGATTATTCTTCCATTCTTATTTGCCATTTTTTTTCCAGTGACTTATTCTATGCCTTTAACCTAGCAGCTGTATCATGACGCAGACCTTTCTTTTTTTTAATGAAATTTTCACAATTTTCTTCCCCAGATGTGTGGCCAGCATTCGTGCTTCTGGTTTTCTTTATCTGCTATTTTTTTCTGGGTGTATGGACCTATGGATTGAGTATATCAAGTGGAGTCTTCATTCCAACTCTTCTGATTGGAGCTGCTTGGGGACGACTAGCAGGAATAGCTGTTGATCACTTGTGTGAGCTCATGGGTTTCCAAAATGTAAGTATCCTGGTGAAAGCAGATTATACTTTAGTTTATTTACTCATTTATTGGAAAAGTGCTAATAAAAGCATTAGTAAACTTTTCCTGATTATACATAAGTTGAATTGTGTGCTTATTATGTTGAAATTCAAAAAAATTCTGCCAGTTTGCAAGTGCAGAAGTATAAATAATATAGCTAATTGCTCAACATTTTTACTACTACTACTGAATCATGCATGCACCTCGTCCATATCCCCCTATGAAACCTCTAACAAATTGGTACGTGTGAGAATGTGTGTGTTCATGTTGTTAATCTAACGTGTTTTTTTCTGTGCAATGCTTGTTATCATGCTGCCATCTGTTTTTCAAATTATCAATGAAGTGTAATGATTGAGTATTTGTACTATTGTAGGCCTGTTGCTCTCTGTCGCAGGACTTTGTAACAGGAAGATCAGCTCACATTCGCACCTCAAAGTTAGGAACCATAGAAAACCAACTTCAGCCAATCATCACTATGATGCCAGTGGGGTTCCTTTTTACTATTTTATACTACTACAGACTGCTAAAAATTGTTGAAAATTTTCATGGGCTAGCAAGAGAAATGGTTTGCAGACCGGCAAAAATACATAAATTGAAATAATTTGAGATTTCATGAAAATTTAACAAATTGAATGAATAATTTCAGGACTGCTGAAAAAATATACTCAACTAAGAGCAAAGATTTGAGAAATCGCAATAATTCGTAAATGAGAGAAATGATTAGTGGATCAGAATAAAAATACATAAACAGTGTATAGACTTTATTTTATTTATTGAACTTAAAATTATGTAGCTGCTACAAGAACCAGGTGAAATGTTTTGCCGACCAGTGATTAAAGAAGACTGGTATAGCTCATACATGAGTGAATGAAGTATTACAAGTTTTGATCGTACAGACGACTTAAAAACTTTAAATTTGGGTGCAAAAATTTTATTATTCACCCAGAAATCTAAGTTTTTCCATACAAAATTTTCTTCTTTTTTGTATAGCCTATTTGTCCTGCCAAAGTTTCAATTATCGGGGCTGCTGCCACTTTAGGAGGAGTTGTCAGAATGACAATCAGTTTGACTGTAATTCTGATGGAAGCTATTGGAAATATTACTTTTGGTTTGCCAATCATGATAGCTGTTATGACTGCAAAATTTGTTGCTGACTTCTTCAATGAGGTGATTTCATATTTTTCCTACATTTTTATTTTATGAAAAACCAAAAATACACAAACGTATATATATATATATATATTCATTGACTGAAATCATGAAAACTAGTGCAATGCTGAATGTATTAGCTTTAGTTGAAATTCAATGTATTTTTACTTAAATTAAATGTTTTTGGTTCATTTGTATTATTTTATTTCCATTTTAAATTAACATATACCATTCACTATGCATTTTTCAATGTAATGTCAACATAATAATTATATTTTTGGATCAAAAATTTACTAATAAATTTCAATTTTATAGGGCCTGTACGATTTCCATATACAGTTGGCTAGTGTTCCCATATTGCCTTGGGAACCACCTCCGTATTCTTACAACATTTATGCAAGGTAATTCATTTATGTGCATGTAAGAATTTTCCAGGAGTTTTCAATGTGTATATTTATTTTGCCTGGGCTATTTTTCATCTGCTATCAATGAAGTTTTCTAATTGAGTGTATTTGGAAATAATATTATAAATGAGGAAGGGAAAAACACTTCCCTAATTACAAACAATAGATCAGCATCACATATTGCTGAATTTTCACAAAATAATTTTGCACTAATTCTTTAAAGGCTCAACTGTATATATATATTAACAGAGTTATTTTTTGCTCTGTGATTTGGAGTTCTAAATCCTTTTACATGCCTATTCATAGATTCATTTTGAAATTTCGGGGAAAAAAAGTCATTGTTTTCTATGATGTTTCATAAATGGAACATTGGTGCTTGTAGAGAGATGAGCACAGAAACTGATGCTGCTTGTAAGTTACACTTGCGCAGCAATATTTCTAAAGTATCATTGTAATAAGCAATTTTCTACTTCATATCACTAATTCACAACACGTTCTTGTTTTATTTATGCTAAAAAATATATTTACCGATTATTCACAATTTATTTCTATTCATCATTGATAATTTTTGTCGCACCACAGTCATTTTCTGCGCACAAGGGCTAATTAGACCGGGACCTACGATCTATCGCCGAGTCCGAATGGCAGGCTTGTTTTTTATACTCATCAAGAGGTTGGTGCGCTAACCCCTCTGGGGGGACTCCCTGTGGTAGCAATTTTTCTGTGGTCATGTCACTGTTTCTGTTGTACCCCTGTGTCAGGAAAGTTTTCTGGCAAGGATGTTCTTGTTTTATTTATGCTTAAAAAAATATTTACAGATTATTCAAAATTTATTTACAATCTCAAAGATAAGACAAACACTTTTTAACTCATTTTTCACTTAGGTAACCTATTGAAAGTTTTTTTTTTGGTGCACAGCGCACAGTTGCTACATTGTAGATGCAGTATAATGCCCATCAGTTGATTTGACTTCCAATCCGGTGACAACAGAGCTTTATGTGAATATTTGGATTCTTCTTTGTTTGTACAAAAGACAAATAACTTCCATTTAAAATTCTAAATTGAAATATTCAGGCCTCGCTGGTTTCTGACAATTCTTTTTGTATAATCATAATCCAACATTACATAAATAACATGTTCAATCGAACATGACATTAATGGCATGTTCAAATCATTGCTGAATAACTTCTACCACTATTTTGCTAAATTTTCAGTTGCTTCTATAACTCCCAAGAAGTTTGTCCCTTACATCAACACCACCCATTCCTTTATTATATATATGTTTTTTCAAGATTTGAGGCTGTGGTACGCTGAGTTTGCTCTTGTGAGCATATGATATGACTATCTTTTTACGTAGGTCAATGGTTTGTTGGAAATGTTTTCTTCATCCATGTACTATGTTCAACAGTTGATAATTGGTATGTATCAGGGTTTAAGCTACGGTCACAGTTTTCACAAAATGCAAAAGAAAATCTTAGAATGCTAAAGAAGTAGTAGCCACTTTTGCAAAAATGCGTATAGGAGGTATGAAATGAGGAGACATCCAACCATAAATCATTAGCATTGTACATTTTGCTAAAGCTTTTCCTTCCATTTTCGCACTTTTGCCAAAGGAATTTTTTATCTAGCCTAAACCCTGGTATGTATATTATTTTGACTAACTAGAAGAACTATTTGAAGAGCAAAAACTCACCCAATATTAATAATCCAACCCAAACAGCCCATTCTCTGGTCTGAAATCTCATCTTACCCCTGAATTTGCCCCTCGGCACGTGATGGCACTGAAGAGAAAATAAATAAGAAAACTGAAGCAGCCAACACACATGAGATGCTGGCTGTGAATGGTACTCTTTTTGAAATGCTAATGTTCCATAAATGGAACATGAATTTTTGAACGCATGTATCATGTTCACATGTAACAATACAAAGAAACTGATTGATTTCATTTGATTGATATATTAAGTGGTAAAGACAGAAAATAATTTTCAATGTTTTTGGAAATTGAAATTTTGCAAATTTCAATCAAAATGTGGAAAAAATGCCCAAAAAAATTCAAATTTCAAAATTCTCTCAAAAAAGTTCATATTAACCTGAAGTTTCCAAATTTCTTTCAAAGAATACTTGAATTCTTTTCTATAGACAATTCTATAGTTTTATCTAACACAATGAAAAATCGGAGATGTTTGAATCAATTTTTATCTGATATTTTTGCAAATGAAAACTATGCTCCATTTATGGAACTATAGCAGTTTAACAGTTCATATGAAAATGTTTGATACAGATATGAAAGATTGTAGGAAAAAAAAATTTAAATGACTTTATTTATACCCATATAGTTATGAAAACGCTTGCTTTATACATAGTTTTTTTTTCATTATTTAACATCATGGTCTTTTTCATTTTTAGCAAAGTAATGAGTTCACCAGTTATCTGCTTCAAGTCGGTTGAGAGCGTTGGCAAAATTATTGATGTTCTAAAACATGAAACACATAGTGGCTTCCCTGTTGTGGATTACATAGAGGTATGTAAATATTCAATGTAATTTATCATTTGTAATATATCTATTTTATTTTTATTTTGACATCAGTTAATGGTCAGCTCATTACATTGCTGGTAAATTTAAATATTAAAATGTTACATTTTCAAATTTGCTTTTGTTAAACATATTTAGTTCATTCACTATAGAATTCAACATTTATTTGGTAGTCTGATTTTTGTAATGTGTGCTTTGCCATGTTCAATTACAGTTATCCCCAACTTACATCAGTAATTTGTTCAAAGATGAACAGCTTAAGTTGATTAAAATTTTTCTACTTGAACGTAGAAAAATTGTTGCTGTCCGTACTAAAATTTTATGAGTGATATAAATGAGTAGGAAGGGTGTTGTTTCCTGAGTTTAAATATATTACTTGTGTTTTTGACAGGATTCCTCTGATGGGGTACATACTTTTGGTGTTTTCCGTGGATTGATACTAAGGTGGCAGTTGATTGTTCTACTGCAGCACAAGGTAATTGACAAATTTTTTTTGCACAAGAAGAGTGTTGCAGGATATGACTATAAAAGTTCTTGTAGATGTAGCAATGTTAGTTTGATTATCTAAATTATTGTTTTATAAACTTTATTTTTACAGAGTTTATAAAGCAATGTATAAAGTATAAAAATATTGTTTACAAACATTATATATTAAACTACATACTTTATGCAGTATTATATCTGCATGATGGAGGTAAAAAGCACCATGTCACAAAAGGAAAATTTTACAGACCATTTAAAGATTTTTTTTTTCAATATGTCTTTCTATAAAGCACGCTTGTTTTATGAAGTTAATGTTTCTGTTATTTGTTGAAATAGGAATTAATATCCTATACCCACGTGTTGTGTAATAAAGTACAACAAATTAATAGTGGTATCTCAATATGCCTGAAAATGGACATAGTGCCTTTTACCCCCTGCCGGACAGATATAGTGTGACCAGGGAAAGATGCCCTCCGACCTTGTATGACTTTCATCATGGAAAGTTAGGGTTCATTCTTCATTAGGGAGAAATGGGAAGAAAAATAAATAAACATCCTTCAGGGTTGCTGCTGGAGTTATTTTCTACTCCATATATCCCTACTGAAAAATAAACCCTCTCTTTTCCTGATCAAGGTCATACAAGGACAGAGGCCATCTTTCCATGTTCACAGTTGAAAAAAAAACCTTTCATGTTATTGTTTTTTATTTAATATTTTCTGTTTTGGAAATTTGTGTGAAATCAAAATTTTGATGAATAAATGAAAAATGAATTGATGCATGTAATAATTTATCTTTTTTTTGAAAAAAAATTCTAAATATTTTTTTGTCTGTTTAATGGTAAACATTTTGATGAACTGTTGATACCAATATAATTAGTGCATTAATTTCAGGTTTTTGTGGAGACAGCTGAAAAGAGTTGGCGATCCCAGAAATTAGCTCTGAAAGATTTCAGGGATGCTTATCCAAGGCATCCTCCAATCCATGTAAGTTTAGCCAATGTAGTCTAAGTAAACACTTAATGAAAAATCATTTGATTGTTTCTTCTGATGACATTTAGATTCGGCAATAAACTGTAGACCTCAGTCTAATCAACCTTCATATGCAGAAAATGACCTTGGGTGTCAAAAATTTTCACATAATCAACCTGAGCTTGGGCACGTGTGATCTGCCATTCTGGCTCATCCAATGTGTACCTCAGACATAGAGAAATTTCATGTCATGCAAGCTGGCTGTCTTGAAATAGTTCAAAATCTGTATTTCATTCACTTTGCCAGCTTTTGTTAACCTTTCTGCCCAAACTCAAACTGATAGTCAAAAAATTTTTGTTCTCAAATTATTTTAAGAAAATATTTCATACGCTTATATTTAAAAAATATCTGATGAGGCAAACATGAGCAAAAAAATGGATACTTTTTACTCTCAAATCAAGGATGAATTGAGGAAGGCAGTAATGGAAGAAAACAAGTTTCTTATAAACCCTGCAGCTGTTGTGATTATTGTGTTATGCAGCTAATTTTATATGTGTGATGATTATGTTATGCAGCTAATTTTATATGTGTGATGATTACGTTATGCAGCTAATTTTATATGTGTGATGATTATGTTATGCAGCTAATTTTATATGTGTGATTATTGTGTTATGCAGCTAATTTTATGATTACAATTATCATTTCATTTTTATATTCTGCACATAATTTTCTGAATGACTGTGTTGATATGGTCACATGGTTTGTACAGTCCTTGAAAACCTCAAAAAGTTCATTTTCAAGGCCTTGAAAGTTCTCAAAAGTTCTCGAGAGTCCTTAAAAATCTACAAGAGTCTGTGAAAATAATAATTTTCAAGTATTTAGGGGAAATAATGGAGCATGTTTTCCGAAATAGTTTTCACTATCGTATTTTTTACCCAGTAAGTGACATCATTAAAAGAAAGTGTAATACTATAATCAGGATCGGGAAAGGGCCTTTGCAGCCATTGTCAATGGCCAATTCCAAATTTAGAAACAATCACAGAATTAACTAAAAATTTGAAATCAATGAAAATTCAAAATTAAAATGAGAAATAATTCTGGAATCATGTTTTGGTCCTTAATGTGTCTCCTGTGATGTATATGGATGTATTTAGGGTCCTTGAAAATCATAGCAATACCTTGTAAGATGTTCATTCTCAAGGACTTGAAAATCAATATCTTGAAGAAAAAATATATTTATGCTGAAATAATTTTGGTCTTTAAATGAGCAAAGCTACCTCCAATTTGTGTGAAAGAGGGTTAGGTTTTTTTTCATGAACACTGTAAAGCATGTATGCAAGATTTTTGGAAGAAAAAATTGAGTGACAAGTGTAATTTTAATAACTTGTGGCTGAAAAATCCTTGCTTTCAAGATCAGTTGCCAAGTGTGGCAGACAAAAATGCCGCCAAGTGCAAGCTGTGCTGCAAAGTTATCTATATTGCTTTAATGGGGGATGAAATCAGTGCTGAATTCTCACATCATACTATGTACAAGGAGCTCTTACCATGTATAAGTATGCAGTGAATTTGCTGTATGATACACATTTCAGATAATGAGAAATAGAATATGTAGAAATGTAATCTGTGAAAGTTTTGATCGAATTTAAACATGCACATAGTACTGAAATGTACAGAAGTGAAAAATATGCATTTGCAGAAAGTCTTTGAATTTTTTAATTTTATCTTGAAAAACTCTTTAATATAGTTCTTGAATTTCTTTTCTTTGAAAAAGTATAGAGCATGGGTCATCAAAGTTCATAACCTGCCCTTACTCCTTATTACTTGTAATATGAGAGCTGTCTAAAAAGAATTTGACATTTAGTCAAAGGGAAAAAAAACCTATCTCACTGGATTAGGTCTTTTATTTTTGTTTCCCCCCCCCCCCCCCAAAAAAAGTAGGATTTTCTTCTCCAATATGTTTGGGCCATTGACCATTCTGTAGTCTGAAAAAAATCAAATGTGTTAGACCACACTCACATTAGTGCATGTACCAGTTTTTCAGAAATTTCCCAAAGGTGTGAGAGGTTTACGAAGAGTGTGCACAGTTAAGTAATAATAGTTGTCCGAAAAAAATTACTTATGAAGTAAGTAAAGCAAATTAATAATTAAACTCCCCCCCACTCCTTCAATATATTTAAATGGATTTAACCAAAATGTAATGATAAAGGCTGTTTTGTTTTTCAACTTGCTTGGTATATTACAGCAAATACACGTCTCCTCCCGAGAAGAACAATTATCTATGGATCTGAGACCATATATGAACCGATCAGCATATACTATCTCATTCGTAAGTAATTCTTTCATTATAATTTTTTTTTTTCGTGGATTAAAAATGTGAATTTCAAAAATTATATTTTTCGTGTGCAATTGAAAACTTCTATTTATTTGATTTAATTTTCAGATTTTTCATGAATGGAGTCATAATGAGTTCAACTTTGAATATAAATCTAAAGACAGTTTCTTTTTCCTTCCAATAGTTATTTTTTATTGCTTGTATTTTAAAAGTAAAAATTAATTTTTTCCATATTAATTTTACAACATTATCAAATGAAATTCAAACTATGGCATTATTTGATTTTGGGGGGGAAGGGGGGTAATCCACGTGGAGAGTACAAAGGGGGATGATGGACAAGTTTGTGTGGAGCATAAATTACCATAGCAACTCTGCCTTATCTCTTACTGCTTTTGAGTTATGGCAAATAGAAGGGAAATGTGCAAGTTTGATTAAACTCAAATTTGTGTGAAGTTTCTATGTAAGATCTACATGCAACCTGAGCACATATTTCGAAAGAACAGAAAAAAATCTTTTAACCACTTAGGGTATCCGACTACGTTGAAAACATCATTTTGGAAGAAAATATGGATTTTCATTTTTTTATTTTTTATAAAAGCCCTGTTTGTTGTGATTCCAAAACAGGCGTTGTTTTGTTTATATAATGCTTAGAATGAAAGTTACGTCCACTTTAGTGTTACGTTTTTACATATAAGTAATACGCGAATAAAGACTTTAAACATGTTTTACGAAGAACGCTATTTTTGACATTTTACTTGACTTTGTGACATGATTTGTAAAAATTGGTGCATTGCATCCGTACGAAATTTTAATGTGATGTTTTGCTATATATTGTTGAGGTTATGAACCAAAATCTAAGGTCTATCACATATATTTTTTGAATTACAGAGTTTTATAGACAAAATGTAGGTTGAAATTTCAAAAAATTCACACATACTTAAACATATTTTGTTGTAACTTATGAACATATCATGCAATCCTTTAAATTTTGGTTCATAACCTGTAGCATTACTAGCTAAATGCACTGTGAAAATTACAAAGCATTTCATTAATAAAATTTTTTGCAATCGTGTTTCGAATATCACATGAATTTTGTCTAAAATTTGACATAAAAACAACTTTTTCATAGAAAATATAATAGATAGACCAAAATTTGTCACTGTTTTCACTATTTCGAGACACTTTCTATCAAAAAATGTATTTAAAGTTCACTCCAGACGCATTTTAAAGAAAAGTGACAAGAAAGGTAGTCAGATACCTTAAGCAGTTTTTAAAATTTTTGTGATCCAAATTATAACTGTGACAGTTGAAATCACTAAACCTTCTAAAAATGGCCACCTATTTTCAAGAAAAATATTTTTTTCTGATTTCCTCAACACAAAATTGTAATGATAAAAGACAGAAAGGGGAAACTATCGTTTTCTGTTAATCATGCCGTACACTTAATTGTATAACTACCTCGAAGCGAAAGGAAAAACATCCTCTCTCTCTTGTTCTGTTATCAAACTTTGATTCCACCCACTGGCAGTTGATTCAAAAGATATGGGAGGATGTATCAGAAGAAAACTCACAATGGTATCTGGACTTCAGGATGATGAAATGAGAGCATTTTATAGAAACCTCCAAGTTATTTCAGGATTGCCAAAATAAATTGGATCAAGTTAGATGAGGTGTCTCGAAATTGCCACCATAAGGGTTAAGATGACATCATTTCCATCAAGATATCTGGATTCAGTGGTGTGCTACAAGTACTGCGAGATTGGTAAAGTGCAAAATTTAACTATAGCTGTGGCTACAATACCATTCTGGCTACAATCAGTCAAATTCACCAAAAAGTTTTCCATTCGACCAGCTTTCCAAAGAGCTTATAATAAACTATATCAGTGTTCTAGTTCGAGAGAAATTTAACCTTTAATTTCCAGTGCAATTTCCAAATGTGTGCTTAGTTTATGTGCATGTGTTTCAGAAACTTCACAAATTCGGTTTTTGTTTTTCAGACTTGGCACATCTCCCTTCTATCCCCCATAAATGGAAAACAGTTAGAGATGGCACAGTGTTGCTATGGTGTTTTATGATCCTTGTGGGCTTGTCTATCACCCTCTTTCGTTTTGCAGATTAGGGGAAATTCACCCTGTATAGTCTTGATTTATCAAGCTAGACAGCAAGGAGCTCATATTTTTAAAATATTCAAGAGTTTTTAAAAAATTCAGTACTCTTCATACGAATGCATTGTTATCATGTACTATGTTGTAGAGAGAGAAACTATATAAATTTTTATGTAAACATGTAAGGTTTTTCTTGAATTTCTAATTTAGCATTAAGTCACAACATTAATATAATTTTTATTCTTTCCAGACTGCTTCATTACCACGTATATTTCGTCTCTTCCGTGCTCTTGGGCTCAGGCATTTGCCGGTCGTGGATGACAGAAATAATGTATGCATCTATTTGTAGAGTCCAGCTACATCTACTTTTCCTAACTTGCTGTTGCTTGTGAATTTGTTTCCAATTGATATTTCCAAAGTGAAGGTTTTGAATTGTGATTTTCTTTTCTTTTTTTTTCATCCTTCCAGGTGGTTGGAATCGTCACAAGGAAAGACATAGCAAGATACAGAGCAAGAAGGCATTATGGGCGCATAGACTTGGAAGAATTGCAGATATCTTGCAATTAATGATCATCTTCCTTGTATTTTTATTCCATAAACTGTGGTTGAACTCTATTTTTACTTCTATTTATTATTATTGTTTGGAATTTAAACTCAAAGATCTCATTGTTCATTCTGGTTACACTGGGGGAATTTTCTGTATATAAAGAACAATTCTACAGAGTTATTTAAAGGAAGCATTTCTATCATCTTCATAATATGTGTATATCGTGTGCATTGCAGTGTGAATAATTTTTATATCGGTTGACATGTTATTTCACTGCTAGTGTATTTTAGTATGACAATATGAAAGGAAAAATTATACTTGGTCCTGGAACTCAGCTGAAGGTGAATATTTATCTTTATTTCAATGTTGCCTTACTTTGGAAATTTTCGGGAAACAATCAAAATATTCATCTACATAAAGTTGTATCAATGTACTGTGCCATGAAACACCAAGTAATGATTCCAAGAATAAAAGTGCCTAACTTTTTCATTTATTTAAATTCTGATTCAAAAAATTATTTAAATAACCGCTATGATAGTAGAACTTTTTTATGATTTAATGTCGGTAAATTTGTTCCGATCAAATGAATCGTTTATCCCATCTTTCAGAACGTTTTTTCTTTTCCTTGTGTTACCAGCTGATGTGCAAGAAATATTTTTCTGTAATATAATTGTTTGTTCGTTGTGTGCTTGTTGTGCAAGTCATTGCCTACTCTTTCATGTTTGTTATCCTAAATTGGGATTATTTTAATACCATTCATATATTTTGGACAAGGGTATTATTAACATGCATACTGTAGAATTTTATTTATTTTAGATTTTGTTTATTGTGGCTTGAATCTATGCTAGTCATTCTTGTAGGGTTCTTTTTTTTCCGCAACCAGAATGTGGTTGGAATACTAGAATTCTTTCACAGTATTTAGTTGCTGTATCTTTCTTGCATATTTATTTCCCCAAAACAAAAATGCTGTACATTTCTAATCGAACCATCAAATAAACTATCTGATACTGCATCTTCAGAAAACAAAGTATATATTATTTTTCATCAGATGTTGCAGATGGTAATTTTATATATATACAACTTTAATTTGAGCATGTAAACGCACTTGTATGGAATTAAATGTACATAAATTTACATAGTTTCGATGTGTTTTGTTTGACTTTTTGTTCATTGTATGGAACAGATAATTTCAAAACTATTATGGGGCTATCAACAAGACTAAAACTTTAAAAGTCCATACGAAATGAGAAAGAGGTCAATTTTTTCATTCTTTACCCTGATGCATTTTGCATGTAATCAACTGCAAAATTGTTGATGCATCAAATGATGCAGATTTATGCATCTGAACACAGAGCCGCCCTTAATGGTGCATGACAGGTGTGGTTTCACCAAGCACCACCCTTTCTGAAGCCCTGCACTCAGGGTAAGTTATTGGAGGCTTTTACCAGTTTTTAAGTTATTTCTTGCATTAATTCTGGAATTTCATCAGTTCTTGGAATTATTTCTTCCAGGGGTTCTTAATTTTTTTATAATGGAAATGAAATTATTTCTTTCGTTAATTCTGAATTTTCATTGGTGCTGAAATTATTTCTTTCAATTGTTTTTAATTCATTAATTCTAAAATTTTTCTTTGTTTCTGGAATTATTTCTGTAAATAGTTTAAAATTGCCTTCAATGCAGAATTTTCATAATATTGTGTCCAAAAGCCAGTGGAACAAATTCAAACAAGTCTGTTTTCTTTCGTCTCTCCATCACCACCACAAAACTTTGTTGGAACCCTATGAAAAAAAAAAATTACTTCTTTTCATCCCCATGATGAGGAGGTAAAAATCTTTTATTCTAAGGTTAAATAGGTTCTACTATATACATGTACATAAGAGAAGAAGGAAGCAGGTAGATGAGGGTGAAAAGAGAAATGTTCTTCATACCTACTATCTCTTATGAAAGAGTATAGTAATATATACTGTTTTCCTTTCCTTTGTTTTTTTCCCCCTACTTTTCCACTTTTTTCCCCTTCCTTTTCCTAACATGCCATCACGTTAGAACAAGGTTATCAAAACTTGTATCGTATATGTCACCGTTTGTCAAACACACCATCTGTATTTCTTTCCAATCATTTGTGAGCAAAACGGTTAATATAGTGTCCTTAAAATTTTTTGTATGGATGTTTTTCTTGGGATTCCTCTATTTGATAAAATAATTGATGCTGATTCCCCTCTCCCACACATAAAAAATATAAAATAGGGCCCTAAATATTGGTGGTGTGTCCAAACTATTTAAATGCACCAGGTCCTGTATGAACATTGAATTTTTTCATTTCTACAATACATCACATTAATTAGTTTGTACTAGGGCTGGATAAATCTCTCTCAAAAAATTTACATGCCTGACAAAAAATCATCGATTCCCAAAATAATACTCTATATGCTATTGTCTGGCATGCGATAAAAAAAATGCCCGGTCAAAATTTTTGCATGTCCCCAGTTATGTTGAGCAATTGATTTGTCCAGCTTTGGTTTGTGTATGTTTCATACTTTTGAAATCATATGCATGAATTACCAAAACACCATTTCAAACAAAAATGGGTTATTAATTCTATTTGCATTTTCACATCCTTAGGGTATATTTGCAGTACTTTATATTCCAAGGGTTCTTAACCTTTTTAACTGTGACCCTAAATCAACAACAGGATCATCTTCATGACCCATCTTTTTTGAGCCCTTGGGATTAAGTTTGGGTTGTGACCCATAGGTTAAGAACTCTCATTTATGTACCTTAATTTCCCGGGTATGCAGATGCGAATTTCGCTGCTAGGTGAATAAAATCTTAGAATGGAAGTTATTTTCGGTAATGTTTCTGTAGGAAAAAATGACGTCATTTATATAAATCTTTAGAAAAATTATTTTTCACAAATGGGGCTTTTTGGATCACGTGATATTTCCCTTTTTTTGAGGAACATACAAGGTAACCAATATGGCGACTTCCTGTGCGATTCATGAAAGAAACAAATATAAATTAAAGAAATATAGAAATGAATCGTTTTTTCTTCTTTTTAATGAGAGCTAGAAATTTCAATTTTTTTTTTTTTTAACTTCAAGTTATCGATCTGCATATTTTTCTTTCAAAAAATGCTTGATTAAAGCTGCGGGTTCTTCGATGTAATTTATATGGGCCCATAATTAATTTAAAAACATCCTAAACTATGTATATGGATTGATGCAATTAGATAATGTAAGACAATACGGAGACATTAATTCGCATTTTCCCGCTTGAGAAGATATAAATAAAAATTTGAAATCAATGTTATTGCATGAATATCCACATCAAAAGTGGGTCTGGCTCATTATTTTATATTTAATTTTATAAGCTTCGTATCTCTAAGCGAGCTCAATATTTCGAAAATCAAAGATTCAATTTAATTTTTAAAATTATTGAAGTGGCGGAAACCCCCACTAAATTTTCGCATTTCTACGCTGAAATCGGCAATTTTAACATTGATCTCTATATGGGGGATCATCCAAAGTATGTCCCTCAGGAGTGATGCTGATGATGATTATGACGTCTATTCGAAAAGCCTCATTAGTTTCTAAAAATATTTCTTTTTCAACCTCTCATAAAGGAAAAGAAAAATAGGTGCGTATAACACGCATCAACCTGTAATCCACAATATATATAACAAAAAAATTCCAGATTTTTCTAATTCTTTAACATATACTCGAATTATATGCATGAAGATATAAGGTATTAAATTTTCCGCGTATGAAACTTCCATACTACTTCTTCACGAAGACATCTGTTTATTTTAGTAGCTTAAGGTACGTCCATAGTGCATCGGTTCTCATTTTATCGTGGCGGGGGAAAAATCGGCAAAAAATTATTGGGACGGTCATAGTTGCACCTGCCTACCTGCTTTAAACCGCTTTAATCAGAATGAATTATTTTTCTCGCTCGAACCTCTTAATACGCCCGATGAGTTAGCTATTATCTTCTGTTCTTCAAAGAGGAATTTTCTGTCGATGAAAGTTAAGCCGGGGCCTTCGTGATTTTTCCCTCCTTCCTAAGAAGGGAAAAATCACGAAGGCCCCGGTTTTCCTAGGAGTAGAGTTTCTGCGCCGTGAGAAACGTAAAAACACTGACTGGTCAAAAAACTTGAATTTCAGGTTTTTAATCAATCAGCGTTTTCACGCTGCGCACGGCGCAGAAATTCGACTCCTAGGAAAACTCGGCTTTACACCACCTTTTTTTAACCGGTATTATATTTTGTTCATTCGGAAATATTCGTAAAATTTCTCGGGGCGAGCGTTTTGAGGTGAGGTAACAAAGTATGCAGTGATAAAGCGAGAAGTGGTGTACTATGGACGTGTACCCTTAGTAATGTCAAGAATTAAAAAGATGTACCCGACTTCTTTTTACACTTAAAAAGAACTGGGTCCCACTGTTTTGGTCGGCCTAACACCAGCAGCCTACTCACAGGCGCTGTCCCACTACTGCACGATGCGGGAACTTCTGCCTGCTGCGTTTCCGCCCTGGGCCGGTTCGTTCCTCCTTAGTATTCGACCTGGTCACAACGGGCTCCCCCGTTGCAGCCATATCGACATCGGGCTTAGTACGGACGCCCGATCGACATAGGACCACCAGGTTAAGAAACTCCAACCTCAAGCCATCCGCCAGCTCCGGCTCCCAAAGTTGCTGGGTTACACGAACACGCCACGGTTCGCAGCCGGCTGTTGGAGCCTATTTAACGTACGCAAAGCATTTGAAGAAGAATTGCCTATACGTGGGGAAATAATTTTTTTATCTTTATTGGCATGAATACGTCTTTCATATCTGGTGCCGATAGCCCTCAATTGAAAAAGATCTATCAAAAAACCGGAAGAAATAAGAAATTGGACCTGGAGTTTGACTTCAAAATAATGAGCTTGCAAATTCAAGGCATGGAATTGCTAAAATTACAAACTCTGTTGGATTTGAGAATATAGATGGCGATGAAATTTTTCTTTATTTAGAGTGTCAGACAAAAAAAACTGGAATTTTACATCATACATTTTTCAACAAAAATGGTGGATCTTTTTCAACCGCATTCATAATCAAGGCCGTCTTAACTGCATCATGGTCCTCCAGGCAAAGTGATGTACGGGGGGGGGGGGGGGTCCTACCTTACCCGACCTGAATTGTCATCCAGCAACCCCGATTTAGAATCTTGTCTATTGTATAAAATATTAATTTTTTTCTCGCTCGACCTTCAACCGGAGACTCACTTTTCATTTAAAGCCCACGAGGCGGGACCATTAATTAATACTGTGCTGTTGGCAATGCAATCCGAATTTTAATCTGAGGAAAAGGATCGAATGAGACTAGAAACGTCACGTTTGCCAGGGATATTCTGGAGACTGGAAGATTTGCTACAAAGGTTTTTATAGAGAAAGAGAGGGGAATCTCGACCGTTTTACGAAGTTGTTTTAACGCATGGGCTTACCCGAGCACGGCCGTGGGTGACTCATTTTCACGTAGGCCTCGGTGATAATGTAATCGTAGGCCTTCGATTCCCGAAATGTATTTGTAAGTTCGAATGATTCTGTACTTCCGGTGACCTTACATACAGTCAAACCTCTATATAACGATACTCTGCGGACCAAGGAAAAATGCAGTTGTATCGAGAGGTAATAAAATCATCGGGAGACGCCAAATTTATGCTGTCGGCATCTCTTCTGAATTGGCATAAAATATTACCATAAAATTTATTCATGAGTGTTTATTCACCATGGCCCCCCACATCCTGGAGCAGGGCCCGCAGGCCAGGATCTTATGCGGGGCCCCTAACCAGACTTTCACGGGCCCCCTTTATGATGATTTTATAGCGTGAAAAAACAAAAAACGGTGAAAGTCGTCCCAGGCCACGACCACCTAGATAACCGGCCTTTGCCACGACCACCTAGATAACCTAGGTTATCTAGGTGGTCGTGCCCAGGCCCCAGGACTGGAGTCTTGTCAGCCCACCCCTTGCGGGGGCCATGTTATTCACAGCAAGAAAATGTAACTGGTTAGTTGTTGGATAAAATTCTGTTGGTTCGTTCACCCTGTAAAGTAGTTTACTGCCCAACACTTTTGTGTACTAGTACCAGTTATGGGTCTTAACTTTTTGCGGTCCTATGTCGTGGTGGACTGGGCATAGGACCCCATCAGGAAAAAGCGCACTTCATTGTAACAACATCCCCTTACGATAATAGGAAGGCCCTGTGAAGTTGGCTCCTTAGCAGAACCTATAAGCTATACAAAAACTGCAAAGGGACATACATCCAGGGGCCTTCCTTATTGCAGGGGAGGCGCTACGAAGTAAAAACTGCACCAACGAATTACCGAAAAAACCTGGCCCGCAAAGGGATAAACTGATAAATATGAATGTCTTCAAGTTCGACCATATAATGTAATAGGATGCAATACTCGCATTCGGGGATCCAGGGGGGTATCCGGTCTTTTTTTATTTATTTATTTCTATTTGCCAGCATGACCCATGTCTTCTTCGACCCCCCCCCCCCTTCCTTGAGGCAGAGCGGAAAGCCATGATCTCATCTGGTAAGAAGGAACCGTTTTATCAACATAAGGGACCAACATGAGCAAACCCAGGGTAATGTGTCGGGAGAGACGATTTCTTGTGTAGGTTCGTTGGATAGACCGGTATTTTTGTTACTCGTGGCTCTTGGGAGGGGCGCTGGGGCTATCGCCCCCCCCCCCCATCCTGGATCCGCACTTGTTTCCCAAAGAGCCCTGTGACAATGAAATTTGACGCTATGATTGTTTTAGAGCAGTGTTTCCCAAAGTGGGCAATATTGCCCCCCTGGGGGCGATGGAAGTTTCTAAGGGGGCGGTAGAAGCTTTGAGTTTAGTGTAGGATCTTATAGGTTGGATTGAATTGGGGGGGGGGCGATGAGGAGGGAAGTTTTTGAACGAGGAGGCGATGGGACAAAAAGTGTGGGGAACTATGTTTTGGGGTAAATATTTGAACTTTTGGGTAAATGGTGCTAGCAAGGTAGGGTGGTTTTCTGTGATTCTTCAACTTCGAGGAGCAAATACGAGCCCAGTCTCCTATTAAAAAGTCTCCCCGCAGAGAGAAGGCAGACCAACATAAAAATACTGACATAACATGAAAATTAAAGCATTTCCATCTTTACTTCAAAATATGGAACACAGCTACCAACACCAGCAAGAATATGAAACAAGCCACACATGCCAGAAATTTCGTTCGGGGGGACCAAAGTGATAGAAAAATAGATTTGGCCATCTTTTGCCCTTTTTCGGTCATTTTCTCACAATTCGGGGGGGGGGGACCAGACCCCCCATTCCCCCCCCCCCCCCTCTTTACGCCCTTGAACCCATGACACTCAGATTACACATTGCGGCATGTGCCAATTCGATAGAAATTCCGTAGGAGGAATGTGTGTGTACTGTACAATAACTTGTGGTAGATTTTGTTTTACCCAGGCTACACCATGAGAAGGCCTACCACATTAAAATACCCCGCACCTTCAAACAATTGATAGCACATACGGCAGCAAATTCCGTCGAGAAAAATATATTTTCTTTTGTTGAAGTGCTGCGGTAGCTTACTATTGCGATTTAACCGCATATTCTTCGACCGAAAATGCTTGATTGCGTGTCTTTTATCAGCTCTTAAAGTTTGTCCCGGGAATTTAGGAATCACTCTGCATAATGTGCGTGAATGCTGTTTAATTTCGTCTCGTTTAAATACACGTTGGCAGAAGTCATACCCTTGTGTACATGAAAACGACTGTTGAACGGTGAAATGAGCAATGTTTCGAGACGTTATTTCTCATGTCAACAACGCACTTTTCTTCCAACGTTCAAACTCAGTCATCCCTCAGGTAAATAAATGCTTATCGGAAATAACTAATCATCTCCCGCTTTCGATTAAACGTCTATTCTCTCTCTGTTCTGTGCCAACACTTTAGGCAAATACACGGCATGTTTGCTCCTCGGAAGCTCGAGGTTATTAAGAAAATTCCGGGGGAAAACCGCAATTTGTTTCATTCCGTATCCAAAAGTAAGTTCTCCTTTGGGTTGCGCGTAATTGAATTTCTGAACCTGAGTCTTGTACAGTGTTAGGACGCAGCCGGCAAACTTTTAATAATAATCGCAATAATCACTTTTGGGACGAAGGAAACTCTCTGAATTTTTCGGAAGGGAAGCCATTTTGGTGATGAGGCGACGAAAAAGAAGAAAAATTAACATTTTTATTTTCCTTCTCGAGAGATTTTTTTTGGTGCCACACCTTTCTTTCAATTATTTAAGACTGTATGTCTTGAGGAACTGATGAAATGAAGAAAGAGGAAAATATCTTACATTTTTTCGACTTAAACTTGAGAAAGTTTCTTAAGCCCCTAGAGGGAATCATGTGCGAAGGTGAGAAAGAAAATTAAATGTTCTTCATTTTAAACGTATCCACTTTCTTTTTAGGATAAAGAAATGCTTTTTTTTTTGGATTTTCAATTAAAAAAGATACTTGTTGCGTTTTCCTTCTTACAGAAGAGCGTATTAAGAAGTTTTGCTCCTTATTTTTTCTTAAAATATAGTGTTAAAATGAGAGTAAGCCTATTTCAGGTGATTGACAACAATCGGTGTTTCGTGCAATCTTTGCGTTTCTTTAGCAATCGGTCAACTTGTGAAATCTGAGTGGAATTTTATTGAGTTATTTGTGTTTCGTTGAATCTTTGCAATCAGATGTCATTATCGATGGTCTATAATCAGTGCAAATCCAGGTTGTTCCTAGTTGGATACAAGTTAGTGTTGCAATGAAATGGTTTTGAATACCACACATCCCCCCCCCCCCACCACCACTACACAATCCATCTTTTTCTCGAAACTTCATCAATCACACAATTACTTATTCTACGGAATGTGTTTCGGGGGGGAGGGGGGGGGGAAAGAGAGCCTTTCACTTTCTGTGATGAATTTCCTTTCCTTCACAAAAATTTACTTCCCTGGCTAAAGGAAAAAGAAATTTAGAAGGCATTCCGCATTAGGCAAGGGATAAAATTACATGTTGCCACTAAAGGCCTGGGTCTTGTACAGGGACTTTTGCTTGGGTCATGGTGCCATGCGTCATGTTTTTTACTTGGGAACTCCAACCCCTGCACGCAGGCGGGAAAATTCCGTCTACAAAATTTATTGGTTGCGGTCAAATATAGCCTCAGCCTCCAGATTTCGGCACTACATGGACACGTGGGAAAAAAATTAAACTAAGTTCATTTAACTGGTTAATGGTAAATGGTTGACTGGAAAAGAAAAGTTAATTTTTTTTTCTTTTTGCTATTCATGGGATGTCGCTCTTTCCTCAATCAAAACGAAGCGTGATTCACAGGTTCGTAAATACTTTCAAAGCTAATAATTACAACTCAATTAACGAACACATGTTTCGAATCGAACATAGTAACTCTTATTCGGTTGAAACATGCCAGAAATCAAAGATATCTAATATAAATGTGTGCACCGCGTGTGATTGTGGACAGACAATAGTTTGACTTTTCTAACCATACACATAAATCCACAGATGTGCGGCTGTTCTTGTTGCACATGTGCGTGCGGCGGTCGATTTTTGTAACCAATTAATTATTTTAACAAGTTTTTATCTTTCAAATCTATTTATAAATGAAAATTTTTTAATTCAATTCTCAGAATTTCCAAATGTCAAGCAAAATCCAATTACAAATACGTGTACAAAATTCGAAGCCACAACTGGCAAATCACCCAACAAGGTGGCTGGAAAAAAAGTAAAGGGAAAAATAAAAACAGCGATAAAAAAAAATAAATGGTATTAAAAAAATGTCCATAACTTTATGGTTGTCATAGTCTAAATAAGTGTTTCCCAATCGGTGTGCCGCGAAATCGGCTAAGGGGTGCCGCGAGATATTATGGAGATAACTAAAAAACATATGACAGTCCACTTAAGGTCTTAAAAAAAATTTTAAGTTGAACGCGTGCACATCGGCCTGCTATATCAAACGGCTACAGGTGAAATGGACTTCTTCAGTGGCGGCAAAGCTTCGCGCGAAGGCCTTCTGCTATAGATGGTGTTAGTTCAGCGCACACGAGCTTAAGGCAAAAAGGATTCGTTGGCTTTGTAGTTTAATGGTCTTGGGTGCTCAACCGCAAGAAGAGTTGAATTTTCTTTCTTGGAATTATCTTCGCATCAGCCAGCTGCCGAAACTTTCGCAGTAATAACGGAGAGTGACACCACACACACACACACACACCTTCGGATAAGCTGATAAAACCTCATTTGTCAACACTTGTTAAGATTGCAAGATGTAATAGATATGTACTTTCAATCTCTTTCCACTGAAAATCTAGACTGGATTGTCTCACCGTTTGTTTTTACAGACAGTGCACAGGAAATAAGTTTCACTGATTGCGAACGAGATGAATTTATTGATCTTTGCGCCGATTCCACACTCAAAGGTAACTTCACCAAAAGAGTGAGACGTCGGTGGCTTCTTTTTTTGGCTTGGACTGAGAGAGGAGTATCTTAATCTAACGAAGAAAGCAATTAACGCACTTTTGTCCTCTTCAACATCATATTTATGCGAGCAAACCTTCTTTGCTGTGGCCACAATAAAATTCTGTGTAATGCTTGTTATGTGTAGTGCTGCCATCTGCCAAGAAATAGACTGCAAGACCTTGAAGACAATTTACGTGTTTCGTTGCCAACTGCAAGGCCTGATTTCAAGTATTTGTGCTCTAAGCATCAATCACAAGTTTCATACTAATGATTAATCGAACAAAATTTCATTGATGTAGTTTTTACTCGGTGATTTTCGTTGTAGTAAACTGCATTCTGTATTCAAGGAAGGGTGCCCCAAGATTTTAATGTTACTCCCGAGGGTGCCTCGTACTTCAAAACGTTGGGAAACGCTGGTCTAAATGCACAGCTACCCAAAAATAATAAGCCGGAAAAAGTAACGAAACAACTAAAAATCATTTGCTATAGAAATATGGTTGTCATTTTCTGAATATGAATAGCTTCTCGATTACTCCCACCCATATTATCATATTTCTTCTTGAAAGTGTCTATCGTGGAGGAATTCGCGACATCAGAAGGTAAGCTATTCCATTTACAACACCGTTGGAAGATAAACTTCCTGCGGTATAGCAACATAGAATTATCCCTGACTAATAGAAACTGGTCCCCGAGTCGAAGCATTTGAAAGACTGTGTAACAATATTTCATGATCCATCAATGTACAATATAATATGTCAGTCCACTTGAAAATCTTAAATACCTCTCAAACCTAGCCATAGTATTTTTTTTTTATTTTTTGGGTATGACTTTCAAAAAACGTTTTTTTTCCTAATAAATATTCACAATTCGAGAAAAGAAACTAAAATAAAATATGCTGTGAAATTATATAAACTATTTATTTTGGAGATCCTGCCATCTATCATAAAAATTAAAAACCAAAGTCCGAGAAATTGATGATAATCAAAATGACAATTTGTTTCTGTTGTGAGTCCATTTCTCTGATTGCTCACCGTCGAAAGACGTTTAAACTTCAACAGTAGACTGGTGAGATATCTCTCTTAACTTGATGCACTTTATTTTGGCAATCACGGAATATCTCGCATACTTAGTAAAACAATCTCATTTCGGCAATGATCAGCCCAGGTATTTTTGTTGTTGGCTTCATCTCCTTCAAGCATGTTTTCCATCGTCAATTGACTGCCAGTGGGCGGTGAGTCAGCTTTTAAATAAAAATAGCAAGGGACAATGTTTTTTTCCTCAAATGTGTTAATAATTTATAATAAATATGTGTAATTTATAATAAAAATAATGTGTTAATAATAATAATATAATAATGCACGTATTAATTTTTGGAGAAATTTCATTCCACATTTCGTCTATAAAGCATTAGACAAATATATATGACATAGATATATATGATAAAATATGTATGATATTTGATAGACAGATTTTCGTCCATTACCACAACAAGATATAGCAAAACATCATAGTAAAATTTCGTAATGATGCAATGAATAGGTTTTTTAGAAAAATCATATTTCAAACTCAAGTGAAATGCCAAAAATAGCATTCTTCGTTAAACGCGTTTAAATATTTTTCGCAGATTACTTTCATGTAAAAACGCAGCACTAAAGGTGGACGTCACTTTGGCTGTGTGCGTCATATGAGCATAACAAGGCCTGTTTTGGAATCATAAAAAATAGGGCTTTCATAAAAATTAAAAAAATAAAAATCGAAATTTTCTTCCAAAATGACGTTTTCAACGTAATCGTATACCTAAAGGACATTTTTTTTAAATCACATCGTTTCGATAATAATTCGACTATAAAATTAACAAATTGAAATCGAAAAAAAAATGATAAAAAATGATAAAATGATGGAAAATGATAAATGAAAAAAATTATAAATCATTATATCAAGTTTTACAAAAAAAAAAAGAGGAATTTACTAATCGTCCGATTTTTTATACACATGTATAAAAAAATGACAACTTTTGCATATTGTTTTCCAATGTAGTATATTTGCGTACTTTATTTTTTCTGAATGTTTTATAAATACAGTAATTATAAATTATGAATTCAATATATCTTGAATGTTTATCTTTTCTCATTTTATCTGTAGATAAAGACACAAAACAAAAAATCATGAGGCCTCTTTCATTATGCACTATTGTCGTCATAACTGGGAAATACATGAATATATAATTTCATATGAAATTCGCAGATGATGTGTTTTTACTATGATGTTTCATTATGTGTTTCTATTCTGCGTGACATTGCTTATAAATTGTTTCTTTTTTACTTGGTTATGAATATAACTGATAGTGATAATAACTAATAAGAACTGATTTTATACAGCACGTATTAACCGAGTTCGACTGTGTATATGTTTTAGTTATTCGCTCCATAAATTTACAATCAATGTAAAATTGATAGAATTTTATTTTTGCTTTCCACAATTAAGGGTTCTCCTTACCATGTTAAACATTATAACAAAACTTTCTTATGTAGAAATATTATTAAAAATATTATTTATATATACATATACTGATTCATTTATTGATTTAATTTGAATTTTTACCGCATATATTTGATTGTGTATGCTATCGTATGCCAGTACAAATTTTCATATATTTCCAATACTCAATTTTTTGAAAATTTAAAAAAAAACCCCGCATTAGCAACAGCTTGCGCGCATGATAAAATAACATGACATAAATGAAATTTAAAATTCAAATCTTAATTCTGAACAAGATTGAGTCGATAAAATCTCAATTTTTTTAATCATTTTATGAACTGAACAGTTTTCTTTATCTTGAATCAATTTTTATTCAATTTCATTGATGTCATGTTATTTTATCATGAGCGCTAGTACTGTTTTTTTAAGGAGATTATTTTTTTTAATTTTTAAAAAATTTAGTATCGGAGTTATGTAAAATCTTGTTCTGCCATAGGATAGCATACACAATCAAAGATATGAGACGTTGAATTTTAAACTGATCTTACTACCCGATATGCACCCATCACATCAGACTGTAGCTTTAAGAATGCGTACTTTCAGAAACCAAAGGCAATACCTATAGTACGACAGATACGGAAACTGGCTGAGTGAGAAGATATCGATGTTTCAGGAATAGAAAATTCATCTCTGAAAATCAGCACTTATTCGATCAAGTTGAATTGAATTTGCATGAAAATATTCATGTAATAGAACGTTTTATAAGTGAGATGTTTTAATTATTTGAAACAATTTTTGTAGGGCTTTAATTTTTGGGAACGAAGTGGAAAAAGTAATTTCACATTTAGGACGCGCTATTCAAATTTTTTGGCGCCAATATGCTCAAGAAAAACCTCTTAGAAGATAGAAATGCAAATTATAACCATGCTGTAAGTTTCGGCTTTCCAACTTGAGCATTTCTGAACTGTGTTCGTTAATTTCTGGAATGTTTTAATTCGTTGAAACTAATGTGTATAGCCTGGGGGAGGATCATCAAGGTTTTCTTTGAATATTTTTCTTACAATAGAAATCAAGTTCGATATCCATTTAGTAAGTTCAAAGAAATTCTGCTAAAGGGTTAAGAGGCCCGCACGAGTATATGAGAAATGAGGGTTATGTTGACCGCATCGCTGAAGCACCAGAGCTGAGCCTACTACGAGTCTGACGTAATTTATGTAAAAATTGCTATGCGAGATCATAAGAGCCCCTTCGCGGTTGCTGCTTAAGTGGGGCCGTGTTATGCAGGGTCGGGACGAAGCCTAATATGTCTCTTTCAAGGAGGGAGGCATTGGTCTGGACCCGTCTCCCATTTTAAAAGCTGACAGGTTTCTGTCTTTGGGGGAGGGAGGGAGGGGGGGGTTTGAATGCGGATCCTCGCGATGCGAGTCCGTCACTATGACCACTCGAGCACCACAGCGGCGGTTCGAATGATTTGGGAAGTATTTTGGAAGAATGAACGAAGCGTGTAGGACGCATGGGTGAAGTCAGGGTCAGAACTAGGGCGGGATTGCCCCAGGCGACAAATTTTGGGGGCGCCAATTTTAGGTAGGAACAAAGAACACCGTTATAAAATTAAAGAATTTTAAAGTTGCGGGGGCAGCAAAAATTCTACTTACGGCCCTGGGTGAAGTATCTTACTACATCAAACACAACTCTAGCCATATCGCTATAATACAATTTACTGAAATGGAGTGGAAATGAAGGGGGCTGTCTATCTATGAACGCCTCAAGCTCGTTAGGGGAAAATATCTTATCTATATCCTCCCTCGGGTTTGAACCTGGGACTGTGACAGCAACAGGCGGCAGACAAGCATCTTACCACCACGCAACTCGGGGGCTTGGGTGAAGTAGTACAACGGACAAAGTGTTTTCGAGGTACTAATTGAAGCAGCGAGAAGTATTAACTAAGTATCTTGGACGTGCGGACATGGGTCTTCGGCCCCTGGACCCGAGACAATTTTCATATTTTTTTTTTTCGCGCTATAAATTCATTACAGACGGGGGAGGGGCGTGAAGAGTCAGGCCGGAGGGCGGAAAATATCTCACCCCTAGGAGCCCTGCTACAGGAGTTCGGAAGGGGCATGCGTATAAATGAGTTATTTATGAGGTATTGACGAATTCTATGAGGGAATATCAACGAAGTCTGATATTCTAGGGTGTAGGGATGAAGTATCTGTAATGTAGGGATGAAGTACCTCAGAGGTACTGAAGAAGTATCTGAGACATCATGTGTGCCGTTTCTAATATAGAAGTGGAAGAGCACCAAAATTTGTCCTTTATGTGCTCATGTTTGCCCTTAAATGCAAAATTAATTACTCTATTCACAATGTGATAGCCTACCTGAATATTGTACTTACTTATTGGTTATAGTCAAATTGTATAGCATTCACATTGACTCTCTTGCTTTTTTTGTTGGCTCTATGGTGTACGCACTCACAAACTGTCCCAAAAAAATCTGGGAAAAAAAATTATTTTACTATTTTTTGTTACTTCAACTTCGACACGTCATTGAGCAGTTCAAATATTCCAATTAAACAAATGGCTGGAAATTCCACGGTTTCGATCAATCAGAATCGACGCCAAACATCTGTCAATGATCAAATTGTGTAGAAAAAAACAAGCGCAAAAACGCGCATATGGTATTATTTGTTTAATTTGCAAAAACTACGGGAATTCCCAATTCGTCATCATATTATCAGCTTTAATTCAGCTCTACTATAAAAATCCATGGATGAGACGTGAATCCAGTAGATATTCCGAAAACCGGAACAAGAAACGCACCCTCAGGTGAGCAAAATACGTTTTATGCAAAATTTTCATAAATTTCAAAATACAAATACTCTTTTAACGGTCATCTCAGAGATGCGGTCAGCCCTCTTCTCTTTTACAGCCAACTAATAATTTCCTTTTACAGTCCACGCTGCTTAATGTGATCACATCGGGACTCGGGGGTTCCCGATGACAATAACCTAATAATAACCACATCCACCGGTGTTTTTTGTCACACTGGTGTTCTCAAAAGAGGGTTTTTAATGCATTATATACATGATAATAATACCGCAATGTTATAAAAATATTAACGAGATCTCTGAGGATCTTTAATTTTATGTTTTTTTATGCGCAATCTTCACGGAAACTCTTTCGAACAATATATTCTTGTAAAAAAAAATACAAAGATTAAATTTCCTTCCGTAATTTCTTGCAGAGAGATGATGAAACCTATTATGTGGACGTCTTATTGCGTCGTGTTGCTCGTTTTTTGTGAGTATTGGTTCTTCATATCATGATTATATGACACTAATGCATCTAGATTTCAGCTAATGTTTATCGCTATGTGAATCACGTCGAGAAAACCACAATATTAGAAGCAGAAAAAAAAACGAGCGTGAAAGTTTTTTCTGATTCTGTTAACTCTCGATTATCCAACATACTCGGTTATCCGACATGATTCCTTCTACTACACTGGTGGGCAAAAAAGTGAAAGATAATTTACCAAATTTTCTGAAAGGGTACTGAAAGAGAAAGCCTATGACATTTATTTGTCTTATTACAGTGTTTTGTACACGATACGATCAATGAAATTTCAAAAAAATGCACACAACAGATTTGTGTGTAACATATAAGCATATTATATTGCTTTTCCGCTTTTTCGAGGCTTAGTTCGTCCTGGACTGGAGTATGCTGTAAGGTTTTGGAGACCATACCTACAGAGGGACATAGACTTGGTTGAAGGGGTGCAGAGAAGAGCTACGCCTTATTGGCACACAGGGCTTGAATTATGAAGAGAGACTTCATTTTTTGAATATGTTTACATTGGATGAACGCAGGTGCCCAGGAGATATGATCGAAGTGTTCAAAATTTTCAATGGGATGGATAGGATGGACCATGAACTTTTAGTACACCGCCAATTGACTGCTTTTACAAGAGGACACCAGTATCGATTGGTGAGGGACAATTCTAGGTTGTAGTGTAGCAGGGAATTTTTCTCTAATAGGGTTGTTAATAAATGGAATAGCTTACCCCCGGAGGTAGTAAATTGTAACACAATTGACACGTTCAAAAAAAAATACGATAAACATGTTGGGGTAAATCGAGAAGCTATCCATTCTTAGACTAAGACAACCATAAGTATTCTTTATGGGCATTGTATAATATTTTATCATGTGTATATATTGTTTATAATTTGTGTTAATTGCATTTTTAATTGGGTTGCTGTATTTTTGAAATATATGACAACCATATTTTTATGGGCATCTTTTTATCAGCCACCTCGTTGGGCATTTTGCCTGTTGTGGCGTTGTATTTGTATTTGTATTTGTACTATACAATCCTTGTAATTTCGGTTCGTAACCTGCATCATCATCACTAGCTGAATGTACTGTGAAAATAACAAAACATTTCATTCATAGAATTGTGTTTCGAATATTACATTAATTTTGAAAATTAAACACTTGAAATAAATCAATAGTTAATTAGTATTTTTAATAATATTTCTACTGAATCACATCTTTCACCATGTTAAAGGGTACGTGACAACCCCCCCCCCCTTAAATTCACCAACATTATTGAAAAATATTGACGTTTTCTATAAACTAATTGAATCTCTTCCATCCGATTCAGTCTTAGTGACACCGATGAAATCGCAAACTACAACCATGGAACAACTGGCTACTGATGCAACTATGACAGAAGACGCAACTGATATTTCTGATCCTGCGACTACAGATGGCGACGTGGTATATGACTTTAAAGTATGCCCCTTCAACCCTCGTCTGTGTAATTTCATATGCAGACGTAGGGGAAGAAACGGAGGTAGATGTGGTGGATTCCAAAGGCGCGTCTGCATATGCTTTTAAATGTTTTGGGATGCATCAGCTCTAAAATGCATTTTTTCGGTAAGAAAATATCGAATAAAAATATATTTCTCTCAATAAAATGTATTTGAATGATTTCTTGGTGATTCAGTTAATGAACTACTTAAAGAAATAACTTCGATACCCCCCCCCCCCCACATCATGGGTCGCAACTGATACTTGGGCTTCAGAGGTTTCTAACTGGGTTGTACAATGCAACTTAAAATGCGGTTAGAAATTCATTTGTTGCGCTACTGGTTTCAGAGGCGTCCTCACGATTTTCTGTGGACCAGAACACTAGTGTTCCGGGAAACCCTGTGGTTCTGTGAAAGTTTTCCCGTGGTTCTGCATGGTCAAACGCCATGGAATCCTTGAATTTCTGCCTGCAAGACCACACTCGGCGATGGGGGGTAAAAAGGATCATGGGAAGGGGGCACGAAACCACAGAAACCCGAATGGGTGTAAATCTTTTTTTATTCTTCGTAGGATGGGAAAAAAAAGGTATTGCACCAATATTGCATATGTAAACGGGGTTTCAGTGGTTCAAAATGGGTTCAACGTCTTTCGGTTACGTAAAAGATAAACATGGCAAAAATGTAACAGTGAAATAAGAAATTATCTGAGTAATTTCTCACGTAACTAAAAGTTAAATTGGAAAAAAATATTGAAAATAATTATATTTCATTGCACAAGCAATGTTACCAATTACCGGGTTTCGGGGCAGAGCGAAAAATAGCAAGAAACCGGGACATCTGGCCACCCTAGTCCGGAGCAGCCAATTTGGGGAATGATTAGTCAAGAAAACTAGACTAGAATGGGTGAATGAACGGCACCAAAACAATTTTTATGGTTCACACCCCACAAAACGCTGAATCCGCATCCAAAAGGCAGGGTGGGGGAGAGGCAAAGCCCTCACAGGAGAGAGCTGTGGAAAAATTGACGTGATGAAAAAATTGCGTAAACTCAATTGTCAGGAGTAAACTCAATCGCTTTGTTTATTTATTTTGTTGATAGCAGTTCAAACTTTTCCGCTCGCGAGCAATTTACAGATCATGAAAAAATTTGGGCTGTATTTAGAGCTATATAAAGAACCAAATACAAATAATCACTAACGAAATCATTCGAAACATTTTGTTTTTATATGCCACATGTGGCAAAAGTCTATTGCAGTTGATCCCGGTTATAACGTTCTCACTTATAAAGTTTTCTCGCTTGTTTCGACGTATTTTCCCGCTTACAACGTTTCTTCAGGGCAGTTTTTTGGAAAACGTTATAAGTGGGATCCACTGTATTTAACTTTAAGAAAAAATTTGTGATAGCATGAATGAAATATGAAAGGAGAAACGGTTTGGAAAAAAAAAGCTCTATAAATTAAAGATATCAGCTACATTAATTTTTTTGTTATTTATTAAAATTTATAAAATATTTTTATTTATTTTGTAACTTTTATAGCAGTCAGTTTAAAATTTAGGTACAAAGATTGAAATTAAAAATTCCATTGATCAAAAAGTAGAAAAGGTCCAAAAAATTTGATGTGTTGCTGTCTTCGAAGTCGAGCCCGATTGAATGTTAGAAAAACTGAGCCTCCCCCAAATGCATACATAAGCGGGCAAAGACACATTATTTATCCACCGGATACAAATAAATACCACGCCACAACAGGCAAACTGCCCAACGAGGTGGCTGATCCAAGAACATCATGGATCCCCGAGCCATTTTTTGGAGGCCCTACCTACTACTGCTACACCCCGCCCACACCCCCCACCCGCGGAACCCCCAACGAATCGGTACATGCGGGAATGTGCGTGTACGTGTAGTGAAACCTGACGTGAAGTTGTTTTGTTTCTCTGTAATGCTTGTTATGTGTAGTGCTGCCATCTGCCACCAGTTTTTCTAACTATGAGTGAAGTGTTATGATTGAATGATTTATCGTTGTACCTTTGTGTAATTTTCAAAAAACGTCTTTCGTTCCCCCATCACTGTTCTGAAGTTATTAAAAAAGACAAGCAACCCACAGCGGCCCTTAGCAAACATTTGTAGGCGTAATACCGCCCTTTCTATCAACAAAAAACACATTTTGTGTGAATTTATCATTCGTTCTACATTACTTCACGCAACTCCTGCCTGAATATACGCTAGGAATCATGATATTGTTGCAAATTCGTCTGCAAACAAACAAATTCTTCATTTGCTTTAACCAAGAAAAATAGGCCAGTGAATGGTCTCTATCTCTAGGAGGTGATGGGTGAATCCACCATGATGCCCACACGATCGCTGTGGTTATCACATACTACTAGATTGCAGGCGCACAGAGGGTGACCTGAATCCAAAAAGGTTTAGGAACCACTGCTTCAAAGGAATTAGTGTCCCCCATTCATAAAGTGGTATTTCTAGCCTAGAAATTCTAGGAACTCAAGCTCTACCTAAGGCGCCCAAAGAAATGGCGTACTTCTTGGAGCTTAAATCTTAGCCATTACTTCATAGGTTCAGTGGTCTGTCCAATATAGGTTCCCGTGCCTAATTTCTTCAAAAAGCGCCTTAGTCAATGCTTTTGGTGGCCCTTCAGAACAGAATGAGCATTTCGTGAGCATATCCTCATACCTATGAAAGGTATTTCAAGGAGCTCTACCGAGAACGACCAATAGAACGACCAAAGAAGTGGGCAAGATTCTGCCCTTTAATAAAGGTGGGGAACAGAGGCTTATTTGAACATGCTTCCAGATGAAGAGCTTGAGAACAATTGTCAAAAATGGTAATGAAAAAACCTCCACTTTCTTTTCCTTCTCTTAGGGATTAAGTACAAACCCAATCACTGTGAAACTGCAAGAGGCGCAAATATAAATGTAGATTTTTTTCCTTACTCACATCATTTTAGTCAATGAAGGTAGAAAATGAAAAGTCAATATTTTTCGAGTTTGTTTAAAGATCAAAAGTCATTTAGAAAAATAGGTGACGATGTAGGCAAAATTTCGATTGGGGGGGAGCAATCGCTCCCTCTGCTCCCCCCCCCCGGCTACGCCACTGGGTGGAGGAGCACCAAAATTTGTCTTTTATGTGCTTATGTTTGCCCTTATGTCTGCAAAATTAATTACTCTATTGTCCGTGTGATAGCCTACCTTGAGCATCGTACTTACGTCGTACAAATGGTTATATGGTTACGTCGGTTTAACGGTTATACTCATATTGTATAGCATTCACATTCACTCTCTTGCTTTTTTTTTTGTTGACTCTAGGGTGTACGTAATTACAAACTGTGCCAAAATCTGAAAGAAATAAATTATTTTACTATTTTTTGTTACTTTAACTTCGACACGTCATTGAGTAGTTCAAATGTTCCAATTGAACAAATTGTTGGAAATTCCACGGTTTCGAGCAATCAGAATCGACGCCAAACATCTGTGAATGATCAAATTGTGTAGAAAAAAACAAGCGCAAAAACGCGCGTATGGTATTATTTGTTTAATTTGCAAAAACTACGGGAATTCCAAATTCGTCATCATATTATCAGCTTTAATTCAGCTCTACTATAAAAATCCATGGATGAGACGTGAATCCAGTAGATATTCCGAAAACCGGAACAAGAAACGCATCCTCAGGTGAGCAAAATACGTTTTATGCAAAATTTTCATAAATTTCAAAATACAGAGGAAACTCTTTTAACGGTCAGCCCTCTTCTCTTTTACGGCCAACTAATCATTTTCTTTTACCGTCCACGCTGCTTAATGTGATCACATCGGGACTCGGGGTTCCCGATGACAATAACCGAATAATAACTACATCCTAAAAAAGTCCCATTTGCAAATACGGTGACCATACATCCCGTTTGGCTGTCACCTATTTTCAAAAAGCATTAGTTTTTTCCGATTGCGAGATGATAACTGCTTCCCCCCACCCCAACAAGAAAATTTATCCACCCATCGCATTTACTTCCCTCAGTATGATAAATATATATATATATATATATATGTATATATATATATATATATGTATGTATATATATATATGTATATATATATATATTTATATTTATCTTTTTCCCTCTCATCTAACCTTGAACAATAGTTGACTCCACAAGTTCAACGCGTTTTTAGAAACTGTGTTATTTCGGGGTGCCGGAAATAAAATAGATCAAGTTTAACGAGATATCTCGGGATTGCCGCCGAACGGGACCTCTTCCCCCCCCCCCCTTTGAGCTAAAATTTTGCATTTTTGCTAATCAGCCATCGTGAAGTGTTAGAATGAAACTGTCTGATGTATATCATGAACTAAGATACATATATATATACACACACAATACGTTTTATAGATCCCTTGAGAAAGTCTCTCGGGAAAAGTAATTTGAATCTGGTCAACACTGAAAGCAGCGATAGAGGATTGGCGATAAAATCCGTCAGGATTTCGGTGACGTTTCCACCATCATTGAAGGCACGCGATGACATGTCCTGGATTAGTGTGAATCGTTCTTGCGGTCATCCAAAAAGGCAAGTGTTGTTTCTCAGCTTTGAGTGAGGGCTTCCTGATGAAAGATGGACCCGGCATTGACGCTCTGATCCACCGCCGTCTCGAGGTTGGCTACGAGGAGGTTCCAGTCAAAATCCTTTTTAATCAGTGATTTATGATGCAGGTGGGAAAACCCTTTGATTGAGATGGCTTTGCCGAAGAATGGCTGCCTCTGTTCAGGGTGGGTCTTTGTTCCCGCCAATAATGAGAGCCTGCTAGGAAAATTCCATCGAGAAACACATAAAAATCACAAAATCTGAGACTGAGTACGGAGCGAGAGATCATACGCCCGTTCCCTGCCTACAGTGTTTGAGGCTCGAATGTATTCTTTGATTTTTTTTTAAACTCCTTTCTCCCTTCACTATAGGAAGTAAATTGCAAAATCGCCTATGGATCACAGCGATCACACAGCACTATGTACTGATTACGACATAATGTACGGAAATGTGCTTATCAGCAAGGGAATGGGGGTGGGGAGACACCGTCTATCCTCCTACGTATAGTCTTGCAGCATGATAACAATAACTTACAGGAAAAAAAATTAAGTTTGGTTAAACATTAGCTACAGAATGCGATTATTAGTCTAATTATTAGTCCCGATAACAACAAACGAATTTTTCCGTATGTTAGGGTAATGGTCCTTTCCGTTACTTGTAAAAATGATAACAATACCCGAATGTGATCACATTATCCACGATTCTAACAAGCGGCATCGACTGTATTATAAAGTATGCATTTCAAACCCCTAATTAATGGTCACCCGTTTTTTCACAGACAAATTTTTTTTTGTCACACCGGTGTCCTCAAAAGAGGGTTTTTAATGCATTATATACATCATAATAATACCGCAATATTAAAAAAATACTAACGAGATCTCTGAGGATCTTTAATTTTATGTTTTTTTATGCGCAATATTCACGGAAACTCTTTCGAACAATATATTCGTGTAACAAAAAAATACAAAGATTAAATTTCCTTCCGTAATTTCTTGCAGAGAGATGATGAAACCTTTTATGTGGGCCTCTTATTGCGTCGTGTTGCTGGTTTTTTGTGAGTATTGGTTCTTCATATCATGATTATATGACACTAATGCATCTAGATTTCAGCTAATGTTTATCGTTATGTGAATCACGTCGAGAAAACCACAATATTAGAAGCAAAACAAAAACGAGCGTGAAAGTTTTTTCTGATTCATTTAAATCTCGATTATCCAACATACTCGGTTATCGGACATGATTCCTTCTACTACACTGGTGGGCAAAAAAGTGAAAGATAATTTACCAAATTTTCTGAAAGGGTACTGAAAGAGAAAGCCTATGACATTTATTTGTCTTATTACAGTGTTTTGTACATGATATGATGAATGAAATTTCAAAAAATATTCACACAACAGATTTGTGTGTAACATATAAGCATACTATACAATCCTTGTAATTTCGGGGTTCGTAACCTGCGTCATCATCACTAGCTGAATGAATGAACGCCAGGGGCTCTGCCACCGGACTTATCCCGTTGCGGAGATCTCTTCCAGCCCATCTTCGTGGCAGAGTCTGGAACAAAGTGAGTGCACCTAACAGTCTGAGTGTGAAGCTAGTGTTCTGCTTGATATTTCACTGCTGCCATCTATACTTCAAATTGAGAGTGAAGCGTAGTAATTGAATATTTATTACGTTGTAGGCCTGTTGCTCTCTGTTGCGAGACTTTTTAACGGGGAGATCGGCTCGCATTCGCGCCTTGGATCATCATCACTAGCTGAATGTACTGTGAAAGTAACAAAACATTTCATTCACAGAATTGTATTTCGAATATTACATTAATTTTTGCTTAAAATTCGACATAAAAATTACTTCATCGGAAATGACGTAGGTAGTCCAATATTCATTATTTATCATTTGATTATTTTTTGTCGCACCACCGTCGTTTTCTGCACACGAGGGCTAATTAGACCGGTACCTACAACTTATTGCCGATTCCGAACGGCAGAGCCTGTTTTATACTCGGTGAGGGAACTAATGCAATAACCCCTCGGTGTGGGACTTCCTGCGGTAACAACTTTTTTCTATGGTCACCTGTAGTACCTCCGCGTCAAGAAAGTTTCTGACAAGGACGAATCAAGTATCGGACTCGCGACACATTTAAACATCCTTAAGGCGAATATCGACCTGGACCTACCGCGCACAATTTATAGTTGTTTTTTACAATTTTGATACACTTTCTATCAAAGAATGTCATTAAAGTTCACTCCAGAATTATTTTACAGAAAAACGCTAAGAAAAAAGTAGTCGGATGTTGGGGGGGGGGGGGGGGGTCTCATACCTTTTAACTGATGAGAACTATGTGATGTAGTAGAAATATCATTGAAAAAATACTATTTAACCCCTAATTTTTTTTTAAATTTTTGCACATATTCTCAATTGTACTGCCATCTTACGCAGTAAAAAATTTCACACAACACTAATGCATTAAAAACATCTTTCGCGCAAGATAAAATAGCACGACATCAATGTCATTGAAATTGATTCGCAATATAGAGGCAACTGTTCAGTCCGTGAAATGAAGCAAATGATTGAAAAATTTCATTTACTAAATCTTATTTTTAAAAAAATTACATTTTATAAATTTTAAATTTTAAAATTTTAAATTCAAAAACTTTATATTTATCATTTGATTTCAGAAAAGATTGAGTAAGTGGAATCTCAATCTTTTGCTTCATTTCATGAGAAATAAAGTTTTCTTTATTTTGAATAGATTTTTATTCAATTACATTGATGCCATGTTATGTCATCATATGCCTAAGCTGTGTTTAATGAATTTTTTCCACACAAAAAAAAATTAAGTATTAGATACGTAAAACTTTATTCAGGCATAGAATAGCATATAAAATGGAAAATATGTGTAAAACACTTGGAATAAATCAATAGTCAATTAGTATTTTTAATAATATTTCTACTGAATCCCATCTTTCACCATGTTAAAGGGTACGAGACACCCCCCCCCCTCCTAAAATCACCAATATTATTGAAAAATATTGATGTTTTCTATAAACTAATTGAATCTCTTCCATCCGATTCAGTCTTAGTGACACCGATGAAATCGCAAACTACAACCATGGAACAACTGGCTACTGATGCAACTATGACAGAAGACGTGGCGGAAATTTCTGATCCTGCAACTACTGATGGCGACGTGGTATATGACTACAGAGGACGTATCTTAAGACCTGGATAGTGTTATCGCATATGCAAACGTATGAGAAGATCCGGTGGTAGATGCGGTGGTTTCCGAAATTCCTTCTGCATATGTTATTAAAAGTTTTGGGATGTATCAGCTTGAAAATGCATTTTTTCGGAAAGAAAATACCGAATAAAAATGTATTTCTCTCAATAAAAGGTATTTGAATGATTTCTTGGTGATTCAGTTAATGAACTACTTAAGGAAATAACTTCGATACCCCCCCCCCCCCCCATCATGGGTCGCAACTGATACTTGGGCTTCAGAGGTTTCTAACTGGGTTGTACAATGCAACTTAAAATGCGGTTAGAAATTCATTTGTTGCGCTACTGGTTTCAGAGACGTCCTCACGATTTTCTGTGGACCAGAACACTAGTGTTCCGGGAAACCCTGGGGTTCCGTGGCAGTTTTCCCGTGGTTCTGCATGGTCAAACGCCATGGAATCCTTGAATTTCTGCCTGCAAGACCACACTCGGCGATGGGGTTAAAAAGGATCATGGGAAAGGGGCACGAAACCACAGAAACCCGAATGGGTGTAAATCTTTTTTTATTCTTCGTAGGATGGGAAAAAAAGCTATCGAGCAGAGTTGATTCACCAGATACCTCATTCTTCAAACACCAATATTGCATATGTAAACGGGGTTTCAGTGGTTCAAAATGGGTTCAACGTTTTTCGGTTGCATAAAAGATTAACGGGGCAAAAATGTAACAGTGAAATAATAAATTATCAGAGTAATATCTCACGTAACTAAAAGTTAAATTGGAAAAAAATATTGAAAATAATTCTATTTCATTGGACAAGCAAAAACCGGGACAAACAGGCTCCCCGAAAGCATTTTTCAGAGCAGAGCGAAAAATATCAAGAAATCCGGATATCTGGCCACCCTAGTCCGGAGCAGCCAATTTGGGGGGAATGATTAGTCAAGAAAACTAGACTAGAAGGGGTGAATGAATGGCACCAAAACAATTTTTATGGTTCACAGGCCACAAAACGCTAAATCCGCATCCAAAAGGCGGGGTGGGGGAAAGGCAAATCCCTCATAGGAGGGCCTAAAAATATGTAGTCGTTGTTAAGTGCTCGAATTTGGTGGGAAAATGGGGGCTGAAATGGGAAGAAAATCCTGCTGAAATAATTTTTTTTATTTTATTTTGGTGGTATATATACCAAGGGTTCTTTTTTCCTTCAGATAGTGCACACATTCTCTTCAATTTCACCTCCACAGACCTGTTGTTTCTTTGAGCACAGAATTTGGATATTTGTGTGGAATGAAAAAAAATATTCTACCTCATATACAACATAGGGATTTTTTTTCTGCTCAGCAGAAACTATGTACACAAAAGTGCTCTCATCCTTAGCCATTCTCAGACTTTGAACGTCCACATTTTGTAAACTTATTGAAAATGAAAAAAAATGGTGCCTTTCTTAGTTATTTTTGTCCATAATCAACAAATGGATAAAAAGAAAATTTTATCAGTCAAAATATCTCTTTTAGAAAATAACTACTATGTACAGGATATATTGTTATATTGAGAAACATCATTTAACTAGAATCCCCTCTGCCACCTATAAAATAAAAAACACAACTTTTAATGATCCTTCAAATTAGAAGTGGTGAAAAATGATGCGCTGCATAAAAAAGCAATATAGTATTTAATTTACGATGTTAATAAATATTTTTGAGCAATAATATATATATATTTATTTATCATTTGATTCTCAAGTTTGTCCCAAAATTTTTGACAGTTGATATTTATATCTAGTAAAGTAATAATAATAATAGCGTAGCCATAGAGTATTGATTGTCTTAATTTATGGTGATAGTACAAAACGCACGTAAACTGAGAAAACAGTTTCATTACGACATTATATGCTCTTCGATTGCAATCGCAAGGAGCCAATGGGTAGCTATAACCCATCAAACCCCCTTCATCACAATTCTGCCGATTCACGTAGCAGTAATAGCTACTAATTACAACTCAATTAACGAACACATGTTTCGAATCGAACATAGTAACTCTTATTCGGTTGAAACATGCCAGAAATCAAAGATATCTAATATAAATGTGTGCACCGCGGGTGATTGTGGACAGACAATAGTTTGACTTTTCTAACCATACACATAAATCCACAGATGTGCGGCTGTTCTTGTTGCACATGTGCGTGCGGCGGTCGATTTTTGTAACCAATTAATTATTTTAACAAGTTTTTATCTTTCAAATCTATTTATAAATGAAAATTTTTTAATTCAATTCTCAGAATTTCCAAATGTCAAGCAAAATCCAATTACAAATACGTGTACAAAATTCGAAGCCACAACTGGCAAATCACCCAACAAGGTGGCTGGAAAAAAAGTAAAGGGAAAAATAAAAACAGCGATAAAAAAAAATAAATGGTATTAAAAAAATGTCCATAACTTTATGGTTGTCATAGTCTAAATAAGTGTTTCCCAATCGGTGTGCCGCGAAATCGGCTAAGGGGTGCCGCGAGAGATTATGGAGATAACTAAAAAACATATGACAGTCCACTTAAGGTCTTAAAAAAAAATTTAAGTCGAATTAATTACTCTCCTCTCACACATGCATGACAAACTCATCGGATAAGTCGCCATCTGGTGGCAGTGTCATCAGTGTGAGCTTTGCCCTGAGTCAAGTCTGGCTGTCCATGTACGGCTCGTTCAGCCAACACAATCTATAATAGAAAGCCTCCGCGCGAAGCTCGTGAAGTCAGTGAAGAGGTCTATTTCACCTATAGTCATTGGATATACTGCAAAAAAGTAAAGATATCGCATGCACATCGGCCTGCTATATCAAACGGCTACAGGTGAAATGGACTTTTTCAGTGGCGGCAAAGCTTCGCGCGAAGGCCTTCTGCTATAGATGGTGTTAGTTCAGCGCACACGAGCTTAAGGCAAAAAGGATTCGTTGGCTTGCTTTGTCGTTTAATGGTCTTGGGTGCTCAACTGCAAGAAGAGTTGAATTTTCTTTCTTGGAATTATCTTCGCATCAGCCAGCTGCCAAAACTTTCGCAGTAATAACGGAGAGTGACACCACACACACACACACCTTCGGATAAGCTGATAAAACCTCATTTGTCAACACTTGTCAAGATTGCAAGATGTAATAGATATGTACTTTCAATCTCTTTCCACTGAAAATCTAGACTGGATTGTCTCACCGTTTGTTTTTACAGACAGTGCACAGGAAATAAGTTTCACTGATTGCGAACGAGATGAATTTATTGATCTTTGCGCCGATTCCACACTCAAAGGTAACTTCACCAAAAGAGTGAGACGTCGGTGGCTTCTTTTTTTGGCTTGGACTGAGATCTTAATCTAACGAAGAAAGCAATTAACGCACTTTTGTCCTCTTCAACATCATATTTATGCGAGCAAACCTTCTTTGCTGTGGCCACAATAAAATTCTGTGTAATGCTTGTTATGTGTAGTGCTGCCATCTGCCAAGAAATAGACTGCAAGACCTTGAGGACAATTTACGTGTTTCGTTGCCAACTGCAAGGCCTGATTTCAAGTATTTGTGCTCTAAGCATCAATCACAAGTTTCATACTAATGATTAATCGAACAAAATTTCATTGATGTAATTTTTACTCGGTGATTTTCGATGTAGTAAACTGCATTCTGTATTCAAGGAAGGGTGCCCCAAGATTTTAATGTTACTCCCGAGGGTGCCGCGTACTTCAAAACGTTGGGAAACGCTGGTCTAAATGCACAGCTACCCAAAAATAATAAGCCGGAAAAAGTAACGAAACAACTAAAAATCATTTGCTATAGAAATATGGTTGTCATTTTTTGAATATGAATAGCTTCTCGATTACTCCCACCCATATTATCATATTTCTTCTTGAAAGTGTCTATCGTGGAGGAATTCGCGACATCAGAAGGTAAGCTATTCCATTTACAACACCGTTGGAAGATAAACTTCCTGCGGTATAGCAACATAGAATTATCCCTGACTAATAGAAACTGGTCCCCGAGTCGAAGCATTTGAAAGACTGTGTAACAATATTTCATGATCCATCAATGTACAATATAATATGTCAGTCCACTTGAAAATCTTGAATACCTCTCAAACCTAGCCATAGTATTTTTTTTTTATTTTTTGGGTATGACTTTCAAAAAACGTTTTTTTTCCTAATAAATATTCACAATTTGAGAAAAGAAACTAAAATAAAATATGCTGTGAAATTATATAAACTATTTATTTTGGAGATCCTGCCATCTATCATAAAAATTAAAAACCAAAGTCCGAGAAATTGATGATAATCAAAATGACAATTTGTTTCTGTTGTGAGTCCATTTCTCTGATTGCTCACCGTCGAAAGACGTTTAAACTTCAACAGTAGACTGGTGAGATATCTCTCTTAATTTGATGCACTTTATTTTGGCAATCACGGAATATCTCGCATACTTAGTAAAACAATCTCATTTCGGCAATGATCAGCCCAGGTATTTTTGTTGTTGGCTTCATCTCCTTCAAGCGTGTTTTCCATCGTCAATTGACTGCCAGTGGGCGGTGAGTCAGCTTTTAAGATAAAAAAAAGCAAGGGACGGTGTTTTTTCCTCCAATGTGTTAATGCACGTATCAATTTTTGTGGAAATTTCATTCTACATTTCGTCTATAAAGCATTAGACAAATATATATGATATAGATATATGATATGATATATGTAATTAGACAAATATATATGATATTTGATCGACAGATTTTGGTCCATTACCTCAACAAGATATAGTAAAACGTCATAGTAAAAATTCGTAATGATACAATGAATAGGTTTTTAGAAAAATCATATTTCAAACGCAAGTGAAATGCCAAAAATAGCATTCTTCGTTAAACGCGTTTAAATATTTTTCGGGGATTGCTTTCATGTAAAAACGCAGCAGTAGAGGTGGACGTCACTTTGGCTGTGTGCGTCATATAAGCAGAACAAGGCCTGTTTTGGAATCACAAAGAACAGGGCTTTCATAAAAATTAAAAAAAATAAAAATCGAAATTTTCATCCAAAATGACGTTTTCAACGTAATCGTATAATAAGTATCCTTAAATCGTATCCTTAAGGACATTTTTTTTAAATCACATCGTTTCGATAATAATTCGACTATAAAATTAACAAATTGAAATCGAAAAAAAAATGATAAAAAATGATAAAATGATGGAAAATGATAAATGAAAAAAATTATAAATCATTATATCACGTTTTACAAAAAAAAAGAGGAATTTACTAATCGTCCGATTTTTTATACACATGTATAAAAAAATGACAACTTTTGCATATTGTTTTCCAATGTAGTATATTTGCGTACTTTATTTTTTCTGAATGTTTTATAAATACAGTAATTATAAATTATGAATTCAATATATCTTGAATGTTTATCTTTTCTCATTTTATCTGTAGATAAAGACACAAAACAAAAAATCATGAGGCCTCTTTCATTATGCACTATTGTCGTCATAACTGGGAAATACATGAATATATAATTTCATATGAAATTCGCAGATGATGTGTTTTTACTATGATGTTTCATTATGTGTTTCTATTCTGCGTGACATTGCTTATAAATTGTTTCTTTTTTACTTGGTTATGAATATAACTGATAGTGATAATAACTAATAAGAACTGATTTTATACAGCACGTATTAACCGAGTTCGACTGTGTATATGTTTTAGTTATTCGCTCCATAAATTTACAATCAATGTAAAATTGATAGAATTTTATTTTTGCTTTCCACAATTAAGGGTTCTCCTTACCATGTTAAACATTGTAACAAAACTTTCTTATGTAGAAATATTATTAAAAATATTATTTATATATACATATACTGATTCATTTATTGATTTAATTTGAATTTTTACCGCATATATTTGATTGTGTATGCTATCGTATGCTAGTACAAATTTTCATATATTTCCAATACTCAATTTTTTGAAAATTTAAAAAAAAAAACCGCATTAGCAACAGCTTGCGCGCATGATAAAATAGCATGACATAAATGAAATTTAAAATTCAAATCTTCATTCTGAACAAGATTGAGTCTATAAAATCTCAATTTTTTTAATCATTTTATGAACTGAACATTTTTCTTTATCTTGAATCAATTTTTATTCAATTTCATTGATGTCATGTTATTTTATCATGAGCGCTAGTACTGTTTTTTTAAGGAGATTATTTTTTTTAATTTTTAAAAAATTTAGTATCGGAGTTATGTAAAATCTTGTTCTGCCATAGGATAGCATACACAATCAAAGATATGAGACGTTGAATTTTAAACTGATCTTACTACCCGATATGCACCCATCACATCAGACTGTAGCTTTAAGAATGCGTACTTTCAGAAACCAAAGGCAATACCTATAGTACGACAGATACGGAAACTGGCTGAGTGAGAAGATATCGATGTTTCAGGAATAGAAAATTCATCTCTGAAAATCAGCACTTATTCGATCAAGTTGAATTGAATTTGCATGAAAATATTCATGTAATAGAACGTTTTATAAGTGAGATGTTTTAATTATTTGAAACAATTTTTGTAGGGCTGTAATTTTTGGGAACGAAGTGGAAAAAGTAATTTCACATTTAGGACGCGCTATTCAAATTTTTTGGCGCCAATATGCTCAAGAAAAACCTCTTAGAAGATAGAAATGCAAATTATAACCAAGCTGTGAGTTTCGGCTTTCCAACTTGAGCATTTCTGAACTGCGTTCGTTAATTTCTGGAATGTTTTAATTCGTTGAAACTAATGTGTATAGCCTGGTGGAGGATCATCAAGGTTTTCTTTGAATATTTTTCTTACAATAGAAATCAAGTTCGATATCCATTTAGTAAGTTCAAAGAAATTCTGCTAAAGGGTTAAGAGGCCCGCACGAGTATATGAGAAATGAGGGTTATGTTGACCGCATCGCTGAAGCACCAGAGCTGAGCCTACTACGAGTCTGACGTAATTTATGTAAAAATTGCTATGCGAGATCATAAGAGCCCCTTCGCGGTTGCTGCTTAAGTGGGGCCGTGTTATGCAGGGTCGGGACGAAGCCTAATATGTCTCTTTCAAGGAGGGAGGCATTGGTCTGGACCCGTCTCCCATTTTAAAAGCTGACAGGTTTCTGTCTTTGGGGGAGGGAGGGAGGGTGGGGTTTGAATGCGGATCCTCGCGATGCGAGTCCGTCACTATGACCACTCGACCACCACAGCGGCGGTTCGAATGATTTGGGAAGTATTTTGGAAGAATGAACGAAGCGTGTAGGACGCATGGGTGAAGTCAGGGTCAGAACTAGGGCGGGATTGCCCCAGGCGACAAATTTTGGGGGCGCCAATTTTAGGTAGGAACAAAGAACACCGTTATAAAATTAAAGAATTTTAAAGTTGCGGGGGCAGCAAAAATTCTACTTACGGCCCTGGGTGAAGTATCTTACTACATCAAACACAACTCTAGCCATATCGCTATAATACAATTTACTGAAATGGAGTGGAAATGAAGGGGGCTGTCTATCTATGAACGCCTCAAGCTCGTTAGGGGAAAATATCTTATCTATATCCTCCCTCGGGTTTGAACCTGGGACTGTGACAGCAACAGGCGGCAGACAAGCATCTTACCACCACGCCACTCGGGGGCTTGGGTGAAGTAATACAACGGACAAAGTGTTTTCGAGGTACTAATTGAAGCAGCGAGAAGTATTAACTAAGTATCTGGGACGTACGGACATGGGTCTTGCCCCTGGACCCGAGACAATTTTCATATTTTTTTTTTCGCGCTATAAATTCATTACAGACGGGGGAGGGGCGTGAAGAGTCAGGCCGGAGGGCGGAAAATATCTCACCCCTAGGAGCCCTGCTACAGGAGTTCGGAAGGGGCATGCGTATAAATGAGTTATTTATGAGGTATTGACGAATTCTATGAGGGAATATCAACGAAGTCTGATATTCTAGGGTGTAGGGATGAAGTATCTGTAATGTAGGGATGAAGTACCTCAGAGGTACTGAAGAAGTATCTGAGACATCATGTGTGCCGTTTCTAATATAGAAGTGGAAGAGCACCAAAATTTGTCCTTTATGTGCTCATGTTTGCCCTTAAATGCAAAATTAATTACTCTATTCACAATGTGATAGCCTACCTGAATATTGTACTTACTTATTGGTTATAGTCAAATTGTATAGCATTCACATTGACTCTCTTGCTTTTTTTGTTGGCTCTATGGTGTACGCACTTACAAACTGTCCCAAAAAAATCTGGGAAAAAAAATTATTTTACTATTTTTTGTTACTACAACTTCGACACGTCATTGAGCAGTTCAAATATTCCAATTAAACAAATAGCTGGAAATTCCACGGTTTCGATCAATCAGAATCGACGCCAAACATCTGTGAATGATCAAATTGTGTAGAAAAAAACAAGCGCAAAAACGCGCATATGGTATTATTTGTTTAATTTGCAAAAACTACGGGAATTCCCAATTCGTCATCATATTATCAGCTTTAATTCAGCTCTACTATAAAAATCCATGGATGAGACGTGAATCCAGTAGATATTCCGAAAACCGGAACAAGAAACGCACCCTCAGGTGAGCAAAATACGTTTTATGCAAAATTTTCATAAATTTCAAAATACAAATACTCTTTTAACGGTCATCCCAGAGATGCGGTCAGCCCTCTTCTCTTTTACAGCCAACTAATAATTTCCTTTTACAGTCCACGCTGCTTAATGTGATCACATCGGGACTCGGGGGTTCCCGATGACAATAACCTAATAATAACCACATCCACCGGTGTTTTTTGTCACACTGGTGTTCTCAAAAGAGGGTTTTTAATGCATTATATACATGATAATAATACCGCAATATTATAAAAATATTAACGAGATCTCTGAGGATCTTTAATTTTATGTTTTTTTATGCGCAATATTCACGGAAACTCTTTCGAACAATATATTCTTGTAAAAAAAAATACAAAGATTAAATTTCCTTCCGTAATTTCTTGCAGAGAGATGATGAAACCTATTATGTGGACGTCTTATTGCGTCGTGTTGCTCGTTTTTTGTGAGTATTGGTTCTTCATATCATGATTATATGACACTAATGCATCTAGATTTCAGCTAATGTTTATCGCTATGTGAATCACGTCGAGAAAACCACAATATTAGAAGCAGAAAAAAAACGAGCGTGAAAGTTTTTTCTGATTCTGTTAACTCTCGATTATCCAACATACTCGGTTATCCGACATGATTCCTTCTACTACACTGGTGGGCAAAAAAGTGAAAGATAATTTACCAAATTTTCTGAAAGCGTACTAAAAAGGAAAACCTAAGATCCATCACATGTATTTGTCTTATTACAGTGTTTTGTACACGATACGATCAATGAAATTTCAAAAAAATGCACACAACAGATTTGTGTGTAACATATAAGCATATTATATTGCTTTTCCGCTTTTTCGAGGCTTAGTTCGTCCTGGACTGGAGTATGCTGTAAGGTTTTGGAGACCATACCTACAGAGGGACATAGACTTGGTTGAAGGGGTGCAGAGAAGAGCTACGCCTTATTGGCACACAGGGCTTGAATTATGAAGAGAGACTTCATTTTTTGAATATGTTTACATTGGATGAACGCAGGTGCCCAGGAGATATGATCGAAGTGTTCAAAATTTTCAATGGGATGGATAGGATGGACCATGAACTTTTAGTACACCGCCAATTGACTGCTTTTACAAGAGGACACCAGTATCGATTGGTGAGGGACAATTCTAGGTTGTAGTGTAGCAGGGAATTTTTCTCTAATAGGGTTGTTAATAAATGGAATAGCTTACCCCCGGAGGTAGTAAATTGTAACACAATTGACACGTTCAAAAAGAAATACGATAAACATGTTGGGGTAAATCGAGAAACTATCCATACTTAGACTAAGACAACCATAAGTATTCTTTATGGGCATTGTATAATATTTTATCATGTGTATATATTGTTTATAATTTGTGTTAATTGCATTTTTAATTGGGTTGCTGTATTTTTGAAATATATGACAACCATATTTTTATGGGCATCTTTTTATCAGCCACCTCGTTGGGCATTTTGCCTGTTGTGGCGTTGTATTTGTATTTGTATTTGTACTATACAATCCTTGTAATTTCGGTTCGTAACCTGCATCATCATCACTAGCTGAATGTACTGTGAAAATAACAAAACATTTCATTCATAGAATTGTGTTTCGAATATTACATTAATTTTGAAAATTAAACACTTGAAATAAATCAATAGTTAATTAGTATTTTTAATAATATTTCTACTGAATCACATCTTTCACCATGTTAAAGGGTACGTGACAACCCCTCCCCCCTTAAATTCACCAACATTATTGAAAAATATTGACGTTTTCTATAAACTAATTGAATCTCTTCCATCCGATTCAGTCTTAGTGACACCGATGAAATCGCACACTACAACCATGGAACAACTGGCTACTGATGCAACTATGACAGAAGACGCAACTGATATTTCTGATCCTGCGACTACTGATGGCGACGTGGTATATGACTTTAAAGTATGCCCCTTCAACCCTCGTCTGTGTAATTTCATATGCAGACGTAGGGGAAGAAACGGAGGTAGATGCGGTGGATTCCAAAGGCGCGTCTGCATATGCTTTTAAATGTTTTGGGATGCATCAGCTCTAAAATGCATTTTTTCGGTAAGAAAATATCGAATAAAAATATATTTCTCTCAATAAAATGTATTTGAATGATTTCTTGGTGATTCAGTTAATGAACTACTTAAAGAAATAACTTCGATACCCCCCCCCCCACATCATGGGTCGCAACTGATACTTGGGCTTCAGAGGTTTCTAACTGGGTTGTACAATGCAACTTAAAATGCGGTTAGAAATTCATTTGTTGCGCTACTGGTTTCAGAGACGTCCTCACGATTTTCTGTGGACCAGAACACTAGTGTTCCGGGAAACCCTGGGGTTCCGTGGCAGTTTTCCCGTGGTTCTGCATGGTCAAACGCCATGGAATCCTTGAATTTCTGCCTGCAAGACCACACTCGGCGATGGGGGGTAAAAAGGATCATGGGAAAGGGGCACGAAACCACAGAAACCCGTGTGGGTGTAAATCTTTTTTTATTCTTCGTAGGATGGGAAAAAAAGGTATTGCACCAATATTGCATATGTAAACGGGGTTTCAGTGGTTCAAAATGGGTTCAACGTCTTTCGGTTACGTAAAAGATAAACATGGCAAAAATGTAACAGTGAAATAAGAAATTATCTGAGTAATTTCTCACGTAACTAAAAGTTAAATTGGAAAAAAATATTGAAAATAATTATATTTCATTGCACAAGCAATGTTACCAATTACCGGGTTTCGGGGCAGAGCGAAAAATAGCAAGAAACCGGGACATCTGGCCACCCTAGTCCGGAGCAGCCAATTTGGGGAATGATTAGTCAAGAAAACTAGACTAGAATGGGTGAATGAACGGCACCAAAACAATTTTTATGGTTCACACCCCACAAAACGCTGAATCCGCATCCAAAAGGCAGGGTGGGGGAGAGGCAAAGCCCTCACAGGAGAGAGCTGTGGAAAAATTGACGTGATGAAAAAATTGTGTAAACTCAATTGTCAGGAGTAAACTCAATAGCTTTGTTTATTTATTTTGTTGATAGCAGTTCAAACTTTTCCGCTCGCGAGCAATTTACAGATCATGAAAAAATTTGGGCTCTATTTAGAGCTATATAAAGAACCAAATACAAATAATCACTAACGAAATCATTCGATACATTTTGTTTTTATATGCCACATGTGCCAAAAGTCTATTGCAGTTGATCCCGGTTATAACGTTCTCACTTATAAAGTTTTCTCGCTTGTTTCGACGTATTTTCCCGCTTACAACGTTTCTTCAGGGCAGTTTTTTGGAAAACGTTATAAGTGGGATCCACTGTATTTAACTTTAAGAAAAAATTTGTGATAGCATGAATGAAATATGAAAGGAGAAACGGTTTGGAAAAAAAAAGCTCTATAAATTAAAGATATCAGCTACATTAATTTTTTTGTTATTTATTAAAATTTATAAAATATTTTTATTTATTTTGTAACTTTTATAGCAGTCAGTTTAAAATTTAGGTACAAAGATTGAAATTAAAAATTCCATTGATCAAAAAGTAGAAAAGGTCCAAAAAATTTGATGTGTTGCTGTCTTCGAAGTCGAGCCCGATTGAATGTTAGAAAAACTGAGCCTCCCCCAAATGCATACATAAGCGGGCAAAGACACATTATTTATCCATCGGATACACATAAATACAAATAAATACCACGCCACAACAGGCAAACTGCCCAACGAGGTGGCTGATCCAAGAACATCATGGATCCCCGAGCCATTTTTTGGAGGCCCTACCTACTACTGCTACACCCCGCCCACCCCCCCCACCCGCGGAACCCCCAACGAATCGGTACATGCGGGAATGTGCGTGTACGTGTAGTGAAACCTGACGTGAAGTTGTTTTGTTTCTCTGTAATGCTTGTTATGTGTAGTGCTGCCATCTGCCACCAGTTTTTCTAACTATGAGTGAAGTGTTATGATTGAATGATTTATCGTTGTACCTTTGTATAATTTTCAAAAAACGTCTTTCGTTCCCCCATCACTGTTCTGAAGTTATTAAAAAAGACAAGCAACCCACAGCGGCCCTTAGCAAACATTTGTAGGCGTAATACCGCCCTTTCTATCAACAAAAAACACATTTTGTGTGAATTTATCATTCGTTCTACATTACTTCACGCAACTCCTGCCTGAATATACGCTAGGAATCATGATATTGTTGCAAATTCGTCTGCAAACAAACAAATTCTTCATTTGCTTTAACCAAGAAAAATAGACCAGTGAATGGTCTCTATCTCTAGGAAATGATGGGTGAATCCACCATGATGCCCACACGATCGCTGTGGTTATCACATACTACTAGATTGCAGGCGCACAGAGGGTGACCTGAATCCAAAAAGGTTTAGGAACCACTGCTTCAAAGGAATTAGTGTCCCCCATTCATAAAGTGGTATTTCTAGCCTAGAAATTCTAGGAACTCAAGCTCTACCTAAGGCGCCCAAAGAAATGGCGTACTTCTTGGAGCTTAAATCTTAGCCATTACTTCATAGGTTCAGTGGTCTGTCCAATATAGGTTCCCGTGCCTAATTTCTTCAAAAAGCGCCTTAGTCAATGCTCTTGGTGGCCCTTCAGAACAGAATGAGCATTTCGTGAGCATATCCTCATACCTATGAAAGGTATTTCAAGGAGCTCTACCGAGAACGACCAAAGAAGTGGGCAAGATTCTGCCCTTTAATAAAGGTGGGGAACAGAGGCTTATTTGAACATGCTTCCAGATGAAGAGCTTGAGAACAATTGTCAAAAATGGTAATGAAAAAACCTCCACTTTCTTTTCCTTCTCTTAGGGATTAAGTACAAACCCAATCACTGTGAAACTGCAAGAGGCGCAAATATAAATGTAGATTTTTTTCCTTACTCACATCATTTTAGTCAATGAAGGTAGAAAATGAAAAGTCAATATTTTTCGAGTTTGTTTAAAGATCAAAAGTCATTTAGAAAAATAGGTGCCGATGTAGGCAAAATTTCGATTGGGGGGGAGCAATCGCTCCCTCTGCTCCCCCCCCCCCGGCTACGCCACTGGGTGGAGGAGCACCAAAATTTGTCTTTTATGTGCTTATGTTTGCCCTTATGTCTGCAAAATTAATTACTCTATTGTCCGTGTGATAGCCTACCTTGAGCATCGTACTTACGTCGTACAAATGGTTATATGGTTACGTCGGTTTAACGGTTATACTCATATTGTATAGCATTCACATTCACTCTCTTGCTTTTTTTTTTGTTGACTCTAGGGTGTACGTAATTACAAACTGTGCCAAAATCTGAAAGAAATAAATTATTTTACTATTTTTTGTTACTTTAACTTCGACACGTCATTGAGTAGTTCAAATGTTCCAATTGAACAAATTGTTGGAAATTCCACGGTTTCGAGCAATCAGAATCGACGCCAAACATCTGTGAATGATCAAATTGTGTAGAAAAAAACAAGCGCAAAAACGCGCGTATGGTATTATTTGTTTAATTTGCAAAAACTACGGGAATTCCAAATTCGTCATCATATTATCAGCTTTAATTCAGCTCTACTATAAAAATCCATGGATGAGACGTGAATCCAGTAGATATTCCGAAAACCGGAACAAGAAACGCATCCTCAGGTGAGCAAAATACGTTTTATGCAAAATTTTCATAAATTTCAAAATACAGAGGAAACTCTTTTAACGGTCAGCCCTCTTCTCTTTTACGGCCAACTAATCATTTTCTTTTACCGTCCACGCTGCTTAATGTGATCACATCGGGACGACAATAACCGAATAATAACTACATCCTAAAAAGTCCCATTTGCAAATACGGTGACCATACATCCCGTTTGGCTGTCACCTATTTTCAAAAAGCATTAGTTTTTTCCGATTGCGAGATGATAACTGCTTCCCCCCACCCCAACAAGAAAATTTATCTACCCATCGCATTTACTTCCCTCAGTATGATAAATATATATATATATATATATATATATATATATATATATTATATATACATATATATATATATATTATGTATATATATATATGTATATATATATATTTATATTTATCTTTTTCCCTCTCATCTAACCTTGAACAATAGTTGACTCCACAAGTTCAACGCGTTTTTAGAAACTGTGTTATTTCGGGGTGCCGGAAATAAAATAGATCAAGTTTAACGAGATATCTCGGGATTGCCGCCGAACGGGACCTCTTCCCCCCCCCCCTTTGAGCTAAAATTTTGCATTTTTGCTAATCAGCCATCGTGAAGTGTTAGAATGAAACTGTCTGATGTATATCATGAACTAAGATACATATATATATATACACACACAATACGTTTTATAGATCCCTTGAGAAAGTCTCTCGGGAAAAGAAATTCGAATCTGGTCAACACTGAAAGCAGCGATAAAATCCGTCAGGATTTCGGTGACGTTTTCACCATCATTGAAGGCACGCGGTGACATGTCCTGGATTAGTGTGAATCGTTCTTGCGGTCATCCAAAAAGGCAAGTGTTGTTTCTCAGCTTTGAGTGAGGGCTTCCTGATGAAAGATGGACCCGGCATTGACGCTCTGATCCACCGCCGTCTCGAGGTTGGCTACGAGGAGGTTCCAGTCAAAATCCTTTTTAATCAGTGATTTATGATGCAGGTGGGAAAACCCTTTGATTGAGATGGCTTTGCCGAAGAATGGCTGCCTCTGTTCAGGGTGGGTCTTTGTTCCCGCCAATAATGAGAGCCTGCTAGGAAAATTCCATCGAGAAACACATAAAAATCACAAAATCTGAGACTGAGTACGGAGCGAGAGATCATACGCCCGTTCCCTGCCTACAGTGTTTGAGGCTCGAATGTATTCTTTGATTTTTTTTTAAACTCCTTTCTCCCTTCACTATAGGAAGTAAATTGCAAAATCGCCTATGGATCACAGCGATCACACAGCACTATGTACTGATTACGACATAATGTACGGAAATGTGCTTATCAGCAAGGGAATGGGGGTGGGGAGACACCGTCTATCCTCCTACGTATAGTCTTGCAGCATGATAACAATAACTTACAGGAAAAAAAATTAAGTTTGGTTAAACATTAGCTACAGAATGCGATTATTAGTCTAATTATTAGTCCCGATAACAACAAACGAATTTTTCCGTATGTTAGGGTAATGGTCCTTTCCGTTACTTGTAAAAATGATAACAATACCCGAATGTGATCACATTATC